>NC_090024.1:120101569-120401569 GCF_037176765.1 Anolis sagrei
ATACCTTTAAAAGAGGAAATTACGTTTTCCCTATAGGATTACATTCCTAGGTATTCAAATGGGGAGGAGATAGTGTAAAGATCCCTTACCTTTCCAGCCTGGATGGCAGGGCCTAGGAGAAGCAGGCCAGTTAGTTGCAGCTTTAGAAGGCCTGGCAGAGGGCAGCGGGAGCCATTTTAGTTCAGGGAAAACACCATTTTAGAGAGGGGGAGTGTCCTAGGCCTGAGTTAGCATTGGAACAGCCAGGATTGGTTCAGAAAAGGGGGCGGAGTTTAGCAAGGTTTGGAGGGAAAGAAAGAGGGCTTTTTGAGTGAGTCTGTTGTTGTTAGAGATTAGAGTAGGAAGGTAGTTTAGGAGTTCGTGTTTAAGATTAGTTAAGAGAAGGCAGTTTACCTTAGGTTTGCCAGCAGAAGAAACTGTAGCAAACTGGGACAGCTATCAGGACAAGATAGCTGGTTTGTAGTTAGCTAGGCCACAGTTCAGGGTAGCTAGGCTACAGTTGTATCTTGACAGAGATTCAGTTCATGTCAAGTGTGCTTGGTTTTAAAGAGAAGAAAATCTCTGTTTTTTGTAACAAAGAAAGAGCCATTTACATGTAACCATTATGTTTTAAAGACAAGAACTAACATTTCTCTGTAACAGCAAGATTCTTAACAGCACTTACTTTCTCTTATATGTTATCAATAAACTTTCCTTGATATTTTAAAACTTAAGAAGCCTGAGTCCAGTGTGCCTTTGTGGCTATAGTCCCTTTTTCAGTCAACCTCAACTAGTTTTCCTTTAAAGAAACAAATAATAAAATACAGTGATTGGTGGTCTCAAAAGCCTTTTTAATATTTGAGCAGCCAGGGTGTTCCTGTACCTTTTCAGTGTTGGTGGCAGCGGACGTTAACTAGAGAGACATCTCCTCATCACATTTATATTGGTGCCACTGAATTCTTTATATTACTGGGACAGTTGGTGGGATCTGTTTGCCCCCCTGTCAAGATATATTAGTGGTGCCATATACGAGCTTTTATAGATAGTACCATGCAAAGGGCAATTCACCCTTCTTAACACCTTCTTAACCAACTTAACTACAGGAAATTGGGAGGAATCCCTAAGTTTATCTAGTCTATCTACTCATTGAGGACTGGAGACTTGTGCAGTCAGGGATGAAACCCAACACTAACCCTAACCCTAACCCTAACCCCAACCCTAACCCTTACCCTAACCCCAGCTCTCTTCTGCCTTGGTCAGACCACACCTGAAATCACATTGTGTCTTAACCTAATGCTAACCCTAATTCTAAATCGAACTGTCTTCTGCCTTGGTTAGAAACACCTGGAATCAGATTGTGTCTAACACTAACCGTACCCCTAACCCTATTGCTAAGCCTAACAGCAACTCTCTTCTGCCTTGGTTAGACCACACCTGGAATCACATTGTGTCTACACCTAACCCTAACCCTAACCCTAACCTTAACCCTAACCCCAACCCTAACCCTTGCACTAACCCTAACCCTAACCCCTGCTGTCTTCTGCCTTGGTCAGACCACACCTGAAATCTCATTATGTCTAACCCTAACGCTAACCCTAACACTAACTCTCTTCTGCTTTGGTCAGACCACACCTGGAATCACAATGTGTGAACCCCTAACCCTAACACTAACCCTAACCTTAACCCTAACCCTAACCCTAACCCTAACCCTGACCCTAACCCTAACCCTAACTCCAACTCTAACCCTAAGCTTAACGCTAAACCTAACCTTAACCCTAACCCTAAACTTAACCCTAACCCTAACCCTATCACTAACCCCAACCATAACCCTAACCCTAACTCTCTTCTGCCTTGGTCAGACCACACATGGAATCACATTGTGTCTAACCCTAATCCAAACCCTAACCCTAAACCTAACTCAAACCCTAACCCTAACCCCAACCCTAACTCAAACTCTCTTCTGCCCTTTGCAGACCACACCTGTTATCACATTGTGTCTAACCCTAACCCTAACAGTAAATCTCTTCTGCCGTCGTCAGACTACACCTGGAATCATTTGGTGTCTAACCCTAACCCTAAACCTAACCCTAACCCTAACCCTATCACTAATCCTAACCCTAACCCTAACCCTAACCCCAGCTCTCTTCTGCCTTGGTCAGACCACACCTGAAATCACATTGTGTCTTACCATAATGCTAACCCTAATTCTAAATCTCACTGTCTTCTGCCTTGGTCAGAAACACCTGGAATCACATTGTGTCTAACACTAACCGTACCCCTAACCCAAACGCTAACCGTAACAGCAACTCTCTTCTGCCTTGGTTAGACCACACCTGGAATCACATTGTGTCTGGCCCTAACCCTCACCCTAACCGTAACAGCAATTCTGTTCTTCTTTGGACAGATCACACCTTGAACCATATTGTGTCTACACCTAACCCTAACCCTAAACCTAACCTTAACCCTAACCCTTACCGTAACCCCAGCTCTCTTCTGCCTTGGTCAGATCACACCTGAAATCTCATTATGTCTAACCCTAACGCTAACCCTAACCCTAACACTAACTCTCTTCTGCCTTCACCTGGATTCACATTGTGTGGAACCCTAACCCTAACACTAACCCTAACCTTAACCCTAACACTAACCCTAACCCAAACCCTAACCCTGACCCTATCACTAACCCTAACCATAACCCTAACCCTGACCCTAACCCTAACCGTATCACTAATCTTAACCCTAACCATATCCCTAACCCCAACTCTCTTCTGCCTTGGTCAAACCACACCTGAAATCAGATTGTGTCTTACCCTAATGCTAACCCTAACTCTAAATCTAACTCTCTTCTGCCTTGGTCAGAAAGACCTGGAATCACATTGTTTCTAACACTAACCGTAACCCGAACCCTAATGCTAACCCTTAAAGCAACTCTCTTCTGCCTTGGTCAGACCACACCTGGAATCACATTATGTCTGACCCTAACGCCAACCCTAACCGTAACAGCAATTCTCTTCTTCCTTGGACAGACCACACCTGGAATCACATTGTGTCTAACCCTAACACTAACACTAACCCTAACCCTAACCCTTACCCCTACCAAAACCCTAACCCTAACCCTAACCCTAACCCCAACCCTATCGCTTACCCTAACGCTAAACCTAACTCTCTTCTGCCTAACCCTGTGTCTAACCCTTACTGTAAGAGTAACCCTAACCTTATCACGAATTTCAACTCTAACCCTAACCCTAACCCCAGCTCTCTTCTGCCTTGGTCAGACCACACCTGAAATCTCATTATGTCTAACCCTAACTCTAACCCTAACTCTAACCCTAACTCTCTTCTGCCTTGGTCAGACCACACCTGGAATCACATTGTGTGGAACCCTAACCCTAACTCTAACTTTAACACCAACTCTAAACCTAACCCTAAACCTAACCCTACCACTAACCCTAACCTTAACCTTAACCCTAACCTTAACACTAACCCTAACCCTAACCCCAACCCTAAGCCTAACACTAAGCCTAACTCTCTTCTGCCCTTGGCTCACCATACCTGAAATCACCCTAACCATGACCTAAGACTAACCCTAACCCTAGCGCCAAGTCTCTTCTGCCTTGGTCAGATGACACATGGAATCACATTGTGTCAAACCCTAACCCTAACAAGAACCCTAACCCAAATCGAAACCCTAATCTAAAACCTAACACGAACGCTAACGCTAACCCTAACCCTAACCCTAACTATAACCCTAACCCTAACCCTAATCCTAACCCCTAAGCCTAACTGTCTTCTGCGCTTGGCAGACCACACCTGGAATCACATTGTTTCTACCCCTAACAATAATCCTAACCCTAACCCTAAAAGCAACTCTCTTCTGTTATCGTCAGACCACACCTGGAATCACATGGTTTCTAACCCTAACCATAACCCCAACCAAACCCTAACCCTATCACTAACCCTAACCCTAACTCTAACCCTAATCTTAACCCTAACCCTAACACTATCACTAACCCTAACCATAACCCTAACCCTGACCCTAACCCTAACCCTAACCCTAACCATATCACTAAAACTAACCCTAACCCTAACCCTGAACCTAACCCTAACCCTAACACTAACACTAACGTCAACTCTCTTCTGCCTTGGTCAGACCACACATGGAATCACATTGTGTTGAACCCTAACCCTAACCCAAATCCTAACCCTAACCCAAACTGTAACCCAAAACCTAACCCCAACCCTAACCCTTACCCTAACCCTAAGCCTAACTCTCTTCTGCCCTTGGCAGAACACACCTGGAATCACCCTAACCCTAAACCTAAGCCTGTCTACTGTGCTTGGCAGACCACACCTGGAATCACATTGTGTTTAACCCTAACACTAACAATAATTCTAACTATAACCGTAACCCTAACCCTAACCATACCTGGAATCACATTGTGTCTAACCCTAATCATAACCCCAACCATAACCCTAACCCTTTCTCTAACTCTAGCCATAACCCTAACCCTAACCCTAACCCCAACTCTCTTCTGCCTTGGTCAGACCACACCTGGAATCACATTGTGTCTAAGCCTAAGCCTAACCCTAACCCTAAATCTATCACTAATCCTAACCTTAACCCTAACCCTAACACTAACTCTCTTCTGACTTTGTCAGACCACTCGTTAATTCACATTATGTCTAACCCTAATGCTAAGCTTACCCGAAACCTAACTATCTTCTGCCTTGGTCAGACCACACCTGGAATCACATTGTGTGTAACTTTAACGCTAACGCTAACACTAATTCTAACAATAACCCTAACCCTAACCATACCTGAAATCACATTGTGTCTAACCCTAACCCTAACCCTAACTCTATTCTGCCTTGGTCAGACCACACCTGGAATCACATTGTGTCTAACTCTATCCCTAACCCTAACCCTAACCATACCTGAAATCACATTGTGTCTAACCCTATCCCTAACCCTAACCCTAACCCCAACTCTCTTCTGCGTTGCACAGTCCACATATGGAATCACATTGTATCGAACCCTAACCCAAACCCTAACCAAACCCTAACCCAAACCCTAACCTTAAACCTAACCCTAACCCTAACCCTAACCCTAAACCTAACCCTTACCCTAACCCCAACGCTAACATTAACCCTAACCCTAAGCCCAACTCTCTTCTGCCCTTGGCAGACCAGGAATCACATTGTGTCTAACCCTAAGCCTAAGCCTAACTGTCTTCTACGCTTGGCAGATCACACCTGGAATCGCATGGTGTCTGACCCTAACCCTAAACGTAACCCTAACAATATCACTAATTCTAACCCTAACTTTAAATCTAACTCTCTTCTGCCTTGGTCAGAAACACCTGGAATCACATTGTGTCTAACCCTAACCCTAATCCTAACCCTAACCCTATCGCTAATCCTAACCTTAACCCTAACCCTAACCCTAACTCTCTTCTGACTTTGTCAGACCACAACTTAATTCAACTAACCCTATCCCTATCCCTATCCCTATCCCTATCCCTATCCCTAACCCTAACCCTAACCCTAACCCTAAGCCTAACCCTAACCCTAACCCTAACCCTAACCCTAACCCTAACCCTAACCTTAACCTTAACAGAAAGTCTCTTCTGCCTTGGTCAGACCACACCTGGAATCACATTGTGTCTGACCCTAACACTCACCCTATCCCTAACTCTCTTCTGCCCTTGGCAGACCACACCTGGAATCACATTGTGTCTAACCCTAACCATAATCGCAAGCATAACCGTAACGCTAACCCTAACCCTAACCCTAACCTTAACCCTAATGCCAACTCTTTTCTGCCTTGGTCAGACCACACATGGAATCACATTGTGTCGAATCCTAACCCTAACCCAAATCCAAACCCTAACCCAAACCCTAACCCAAAACCTAACCCTAATCCCAACCCTAACCCTTACCTTAACCCTAAGCCTAACTCTCTTCTGCGCTTGGCAGACCACACCGGGAATCACATTGTGTCTAACCCTAATGCTAAGCCTAACCCTAAACCTAATTCTCTTATGCCTTCGTCAGACCACACCTGGAATCACTATGACTAACACTAATTCTAACCGTAACCGTAACCCTAACCCTAACCATACCTGGAATCACTTTGTGTCTAAACCTAACCATAACCCCAACCATGACCCTAACCCTATCTCTAACCCTAACCATAACCCTAACCCTAACCCTAAACCCAACTCTCCTCTGCCTTGGAATCACATTGTGTCGAACCCTCACCCTAACTTTAACCCTAACCCTAACCGTAACCCTAACCGTAACCGTAACCCTAACCCCAACTCTCTTCTGCCTTGGTCAGACCACACCTGGAATCACATTGTGTCTAACCCTAACCCTAAACCTAACCCTAAATTTATCACTAATCCTTTTTTTAAATATTTTTATTAGGCTTTTCATAGGTATAAAAAGTACGGGGGGGTGCCTTTTGGGGGGAGGGGAGCAGTGAGGGTAAATGGGGAATGGGGAGGGAGGGGGGGAGGGAATCCATCCACACCTGGGGGATAGGGAGAGGGGGTTGGTTGCTTTCATTCATTTCTGCATCCTATGTCCGATTACCACATTCTCTCCTGCAGGAAGGGTTAGGGTGTGGGGGAATGCAGGGGTGGATAAGGGGTGATGACTTCCAAATAGGTCTGTGAAGATGAGCTAAATGTGTCTTGACTTTCATCTCTACTTAATCTCTTTTCATATTTTCTTGTTATGTAGACAATGTCGAGCTTTCTTTACATTCATTTCTTTGTGTTCTCGAGATATTTCAAGACTCTGTCCCAATCCGTAGTTTTGGTTTTGTCTAAGTTACTTGAGAGTTTATTCGTCAATAGGTCCATGTTCATTATATCATATATTTTCAGGATCCATTGTTCTTTTGTCGGTATCTCGTTGGTTTTCCAATATTGTGCTAATTTAATTCGGGCAGCTGTAGAAAGGTAAAAAAAAATCTTGTTTTCATTTTTTTCCAATTTAAAGTCTAAGATACCAAGCAAAAAGTATTCTGGCTTCAATTTAATTTTTATTTGGAGAATTTTTTCTATTTCTATACAAATCTGGTGCCAATAGGTTTTAACCCTCTTACAGCTCCACCACATATGTATGAAGCTTCCATTGGCCTTCCTGGCATTTCCAACACCTCCCCTCTATTTTTCCTTTGTTAAATTTAGCTATTTGTTCCGGTGTTAGATACCACCTGAAGAAAAGCTTGTACCAGCTTTCTTTGATTTCATTTGCATAGGTAAGTTTTAGCTTTTTTGTCCATAATTCCTCCCATTCCTCTAGTTTAATGGGTCGGCCTATGTCTTTGGCCCACTTAACCATGTTGTCTTTTATTTGTTCTTTTTCCGTTTCCCATGTCAATAGTTGCTGGTATGCTTTTTTAATTTGTTTGCTTCCTGTCTTTAGGATTTTCTCACATATCGTGTCTTTTTTTTCGAAGCCTAAAAGTTTGTCTTGATTATAACTTTCATTTATTTGGTGATATTGGAACCAGGAGAGTGTGGGGTCATACTGTTTAAGTTCTTCTTGAGTTTTAATTGACGGTCCTTGGGGGGAGTATTTCAATATTTCTTTGTATGTTAACCATATTTCTCTCGATGTTCCTTTAATTTGGCTTGCTTCGTTGGGAGAGAACCAAAGCGGTGTTTTTTGATAGATTTTCGTTTTATATCTTTCCCAAATTTGAATTAGAGGGTCCCGCACGAAGTGGTTTCTGAAGTTACTCTCTCCTTTTATTTTTCCTCTCCAAAGGTAATTGTGCCACCCCTGCATTAAATCAAAACTTTCAAGGGCTAATAGTTTCCGCTTCTTGAGTCCTATCCAGTCTTTTATCCAGCAGATGGCGGCTGCGTCATGGTATAACTGTAGGTTTGGCAGGGCCAGGCCTCCTCTTTTTTTGCTGTCACACATATTGATGAAGCTGATTCTGTGCCTACCTCTTTTCCAAATAAAATTTGTTATATCTTTATGCCAGGTTTTAAAGGTTATTTTTGTCTTTATTATTGGTATTGCCTGGAATAGATGGAGTATATCCGGTAGGATGTTCATTTGAATCGCCGCGATTCTTCCCATCAGGGAGAGGTTTAATGTCTCCCATCTCTTCAATTTTTCTCTGATTTTGGACCATTTCTGTTCATAGTTGTTTTTATATAATTGTATATTTTTTGTTGTTATTATAATTCCTAAATATTTCACTTTCTTTACTATCTTAATTGATGTTCTTTTTTGTAGTTCTTCCTCTTTTTCGTTATATTTTTTGTAAGCATTTGAGTTTTGTCTTTATTTATCTTAAGGCCTGCCACTTCTCCGTATCTGGTTATTTCTTGCCACCATTTATCTATGTTATTTATTGGATCTTCTATAATGCATACGAGATCGTCGGCATATGCTCGGATCTTGAATGAGTATTTTCCAATTCGTAGTCCCTTCAATTCTTCGTTTCTTCTAATGTTACATAAAAGTAATTCAAGGGTGAGGATGAATATCAAGGGGGATAGGGGGCATCCCTGCCTTGTTCCTTTTTCAATTCTGATTGTTTCTGATTTTTGGCCATTTATTAGTAGGTTTGCGTATTGTTTGGAGTATAGTGCTTCTATTGCATTAGCGAAATTGTATCCGATATCCATTTCTTTGAGTGTTTCTTTGAACAGGAACCAGTTGACGTTATCAAACGCCTTTTCTGCGTCCAGAAATAAAAATGCTACTTCTTTTTGTATCTTCTTCTCGTAATAATCGATTGCATCTATTATTACGCGTATATTTTCTTTTAGTTGGCGCTTTGGTAGGAAACCTTTCTGTTCTTCTTCTATTCTTTCACTTAGGATTTCTTTTAACCTGTTTCCTAGTATGTTGGAAAAAATTTTGTAGTCCTGGTTCAAGAGTGATATCGGTCTGTAATTTTTGGTTTGGGTCTTGTCCGTGTTGTCTTTCGGGATCAGGGTCACATTCGCATGTCTCCATGTTTCCGGGATTTTCCCTTCTTCCATTACTTTATTCATTATTTTTAGAAGAGGTGTTGTTAGTTGGTCTATGAAGGTTTTGTAATTGATTCCCGTGAAGCCATCCGGGCCTGGCGCCTTATTGTGTGGTAAGTTTTGGATTACCTTCCTGTAAAGAACCTCCGCCACTGGTAATGAAGCTGCCACCCAATTGTAGAGAGACGCTACCAACTAGTGAGGAAGCACCTAGGTTTAGGAGAGAAGAGCCACTGATTTGTAAAAGGCTCTGGTATTAAGGCTCTGTTTGTGTTGTGAGGTAATTTTGGTAGAGTGGGTGCACAGAACGTAAAATTAATGGAGATGAGGCAGTTTTAAAAACCAAAGAGAACAAGTTTATTTTTAAACAAAGCGTATGGTTGCAGTATGAAGATGTTAGGCTTGGCAAATACTTGATGGTTACATGTAACTTGGTTGCGATACAATTCAGACTTTCGATGTTACAACTTATGAACTCTTGCTGTGGTGAAGCGCTTTATTAACCAGTGTTCCCTGCAATGAATAGTCTTTCTGTTTGATCTATACTTGATCAAATCACAATCTCCAGTCTTCCTCCGACTAGCGATCCTAGCAAGCCTCTGTTAGTTCTTTCTAACTAAAGCAACTAACAAGGTTTTCCCCTTCAGCTTCCTAGCTGAAGAAATCTCTACTATTCACGAACACTAAAACCTGACTCTTCACCTCTTCACTCCTCAGAGTCTAAAAAGCTGACTCTGCTGCTCTCTCAGAGTCTTTCTTCCTGACTGACTCTAACTGTCACTTTTTTTAAAACCTTTACTCTCTAAGCTCCTCCCACCTCCTCTTCTGCCTCGTTTCCATGGTAACACATTTCTCACAGCTAGGCCGCTCCAGCCTTAGGGCAACCAATTCAAACATAAATACAGTTATAAGCATATTATTATAAACACTTCTGTACACCTTCCCCCCCAGAAAAATTATTTTTGGACCATTCTCAATCCCGGAATGGCAAAAATAATTCTACATATTATCCAACAGTATATACATACACAACATTTCTGAAAGGCAAACATATTATGGTTAAAAGCATTACAATTTATACATACATACAAACCTTTAACCTTACGAAATTCTAGATAAGGCGTCTGCAACTATGTTCCGTTTACCTGAAACATGTTTAATTTCAAATGTAAAATCCTGTAAACATAAACTCCATCTAAACGTGGCATAGGATAAGTATCTGTCTGGGTTACTTTATTTAACCGCCTATAATCCACGCAAAATCTAATTGTCTTGTCTGGCTTCTGTACTAACACTATGGGTGAAGCCCAAGAGCTAATTGATGGAACAATGATACCTAGGTCCAACATTTCTTTAATCTCCTTTTCAATACACTCATTAATTCTCCCCGTGACCCTGTAGGGTGGAGATACTATAGGAGTTGCATCACCGGTGTTTATTTGATGCTGGACTCCCTGGACCTTTCCTGGCAAATCTGAAAATATGTCTTTATATTTACTCAAAACTTTCCAACCTCTCTTCGCTGTGGTTGGGACAATTCTATGTTCATTTCTACTCGATCCAAATTTTTGTACTGTTCACGATCACTCTCCCAAAAAGAGAAGGGACCGGATTCTTCTTCCGAAACAACAAAACATACATTAGCAGACCTTCCAACATAAGGCTTTAACATGTTTACATGAACTCTTCTTTCTACATTGGAATGTTCATCATAAATATCATAGTTTATTTGGTTGTGCTTCCTGGTGATCTTCCAGGGTCCCGACCAATCCAATTGAAGTTTGTTGGTTTTGTTGGGAGATAAAAATAAAACTTCATCTCCGATGTTGAAGATCTTTGGTTTAGCAGTAGAATCATAATAGTCTTTTTGTCTCTGCTGAGCCGCAAGCAAATGTTCTTGTGCAATGTCCCTAGCCAGTTGCATTGTTGATTGAAGATCCTTTAAATACTCCGACACTGGGACTGGATCTGTTGCCGGACTTTCCTCCCAATATTCCTTTATCAGGTCTAATGGACCACGAGCTTTCCTTCTATATAGCAATTCAAATGGACTGTAGCCAGTACTGTCATGAGGGACGGTCCTGTAGGCGAATAACAGTTGTTGCAATTTGACGTCCCAGTCGTATGGCTTCTTTTGACTGTAAGACTTTATCATTTTGACTAAAGTCTTGTTCAGATTTTCAACTAGTCCATTTGTCTGTGGGTGATAAGCTGTTGAAGTCAGGTGTCTGATTCCACATAACTCAAGCAATTTCGACATAAGTCTGGAAGTAAATTGAGTTCCCAAATCCGAAACCAATTCTCTAGGATAACCAGTTCTTCCCCAAATAGATAACAGTGCATTTGCAATCGTTGTTGTCTCGATGTTAGTTAGAGCTACAGCCTCTGGATATCTTGTGGCGTAGTCAATCATGGTTAAAATGTATCTGTAACCACGTCTGCTTGGCTTACAAAGAGGACCCACTATGTCAATGCCCACTCTGTAAAATGGTTCTCCAATTATCGGCATAGGGATCATAGGAGCTTTAATTTTATCCCTTCCAATACTCAATCTTTGGCAGACATCACAAGACTGGCAAAACTCTTTGATCTTCTGGAACATGCCAGGCCAATAAAAGTTCTTAGTGATTCTCTTTGTGGTTTTCCTCACACCCAAATGTCCACCTTGAGGGTTTTCGTGTGCCACCCTCATCAGCTGTTCTCTAAAACTTTGAGGCACTACAATTTGATTACATGTCACTGATCCTTCTGTTGACTTCACATTTCTGGTTTCTCTATATAAGATACCATTCTTTAACACAAACTCGGAGGGCTGTCCTTTTGCCGATACTGTGGGGTTTTGAGCCAAAGCGAACAGAGGTTTAAGAGATTCATCGGCTCCTTGTTCCTGCCGAATTTCTCCAACTCCTCCCGTCTTCTTAACAAGCTCAGCAACCGTAGCGCTGGATTCCGGACTCTCATCCCCATCCTGTTGTATGGCAAAATGGTAATGAAGCTGCCACCCAATTGTAGAGAGACGCTACCAACTAGTGAGGAAGCACCTAGGTTTAGGAGAGAAGAGCCACTGATTTGTAAAAGGCTCTGGTATTAAGGCTCTGTTTGTGTTGTGAGGTAATTTTGGTAGAGTGGGTGCACAGAACGTAAAATTAATGGAGATGAGGCAGTTTTAAAAACCAAAGAGAACAAGTTTATTTTTAAACAAAGCGTATGGTTGCAGTATGAAGATGTTAGGCTTGGCAAATACTTGATGGTTACATGTAACTTGGTTGCGATACAATTCAGACTTTCGATGTTACAACTTATGAACTCTTGCTGTGGTGAAGCGCTTTATTAACCAGTGTTCCCTGCAATGAATAGTCTTTCTGTTTGATCTATACTTGATCAAATCACAGATCTCCAGTCTTCCTCCGACTAGCGATCTTAGCAAGCCTCTGTTAGTTCTTTCTAACTAAAGCAACTAACAAGGTTTTCCCCTTCAGCTTCCTAGCTGAAGAAATCTCTACTATTCACGAACACTAAAACCTGACTCTTCACCTCTTCACTCCTCAGAGTCTAAAAAGCTGACTCTGCTGCTCTCTCAGAGTCTTTCTTCCTGACTGACTCTAACTGTCACTTTTTTAAAAAACCTTTACTCTCTAAGCTCCTCCCACCTCCTCTTCTGCCTCGTTTCCATGGTAACACATTTCTCACAGCTAGGCCGCTCCAGCCTTAGGGCAACCAATTCAAACATAAATACAGTTATAAGCATATTATTATAAACACTTCTGTACACCTTCCCTATCTCTTCTTTGGATATCTTTCTATTTAATCTCTCTCTCTGGGCTTCTGTTATCTTTGTTATCTTCTGTTTTCCTAGGAACTGCATAACTTTTTCTTTTGGGATGTTGTCTTCAGCGTATAGACTTCTATAATATTTCGTAAATTGATCAATTATTTCAGGTGTTTGATTGAAGAGTTTCCCCTTTTCTTCGATTTGTGTGATGATTCGGGAGTGCCTTTTTATAGCTAGTTTCCTTGCCAGCCATTTACTCACTTTGTTTGCGTTTTCAAAGTAGTCTTGTTTCACATATCTTAGTTTTTTTCCATTTCTTCTAAGTGTAGAGTTGTTATTTTTTTCCTTAGAATGGATATCTGATGTTGTAGTTTTTTATTGTCTAAGTTCAGCTTTGCTATTTTTTCCTTCCCTTCTAACTCTTTCTTAAGTTTTTCTTGTTCTTCTCTTTTCCCTTTGTTTATTCTAGTGGCATGTTCTATAAGGAATCCTCTAACATAGGCTTTTGAGGCATCCCAGATTGTTTCTATAGGGGTCTCTTTTTCTGTGTTGAGGATGAAAAATTCTTCTATCAATTCTTTGTATCTTTTTATATTTTTTCCCCTTTAATTAAGTAGTCCTTTAGTTTCCATGTGTATGTTGTTCCTAGGGTTGTGGTTTCTTGTATTATTGTGAGTATGGGGGCATGGTCCGAAGTTAGGATGGGTAGTATCTTTGATTTTCTTACTTTTGTTGCTAATGACTTGGTGCACCATACCATATCTATCCGTGACCATGTTTGGTGACGGTTTGAAAAGAAGGTGTAGTCAACCTCGTTCCTGTGTTGAGCTCTCCATAAGTCTACTCTTCCGAGTTCTTCTAACATTTGGAGACATATTTTTGGAAGTGCAGAAGATTGGGGTGAGTTTTGCCCCCCCTTTTTTTATTTGTCTCTATCGGTATCTATTACTCCGTTAAAATCTCCTACTATCATCAGTTCGTCGTATTCTGTTCCCAGTATAAAATTACGGAGTTTCTCACAAAATTTAGCCTTCCCCCCGTTAGGGGCATATATGTTGCAAATTAGTATGTTTTGCCCATATATATCCACCGATACCCCTAGTATTCTCCCTTCCCCGTCTTTGAAGGCTAATTTGGATGTAAAATTATTTTTAACATATGTGGCTAGACCTCTTTTCTTTTCTGTACTAAATGCCTGGAATAGATTTCCTAGACTGCTTTGCTCTAGGTGATGTGCATGCTTTTTAATAATATGTGTCTCTTGGAGACATGTTATTTCACATCCTTCTTTTCTTAAATAATCCCATATTCTTTTTCTCTTCCCCGGGGAGTTCATTCCATTTACATTCTGGGATATTATTTTAATTTTAAGCTTTGAATCCATTAAAAATATTTTTTATTACCTTATCAGCAGTCCTATGGTTGGTCCTCTCCGGTTCTGTCTCCTGATTGAGTTGTTTTGGTGATTTTTTTCCTCGCTCTTTTCCTTTTCTTCTTATTCTGTTCTGTCCCTGTTGGGGAGGTTTCCTCACTGCTTTCGATCTCGCTGGCTCCTCCTTTCGTCATAGGTGATTTTGGGTCTTCTCTTTTTCCTTCTCCTTTCCCTGGGTCTTTTTGAGATTCCTTCTGAAATGTTTTCTCCCAGAAGGTTTTGGCTTTTTCTTCCGTTGTTAACCAATGTTTTGTGTTGTTCCATGTCACCATCAGTCCCTCTGTTTTTTCCCATATAAATCGGGCATTCCTTCTTTTCAATTCATCTGTTAAGAAATGGTATTTTCTTCGTCTCTCTAATATTGTTATTGGTAGCTCTTTAAGAATCACTATTCTGTTGCCTTTGTACAATGTAGGATTTTTAGCGTTTTCTTTAAGTACCTCATCTCTTGTAGCTTTCTTTGTAAAGAAAACCAGCACATCCCGCGGGACATTATTCTTCTTTGCATAGTTAGAATTAATCCTTATGACCCTGTCAATATTTTTTTCTGTTGATTCTTTGGTGGTCTTGCATATGTTGGCTATTAGGTCCGTAATTAATTCTTTGATGTTTTCTTGGTCATTTTCTTGTATGTTGCGGAATCTGAGTTGTAGTTCTTTTTCTCTGCTTTCTTGTAATTCTTTATATAATTTTAGAGATGCAATTGTTCCTTCCATGGTTTTAACCTTCTTTCTTAAGTCTAGTTGTTGGTCCTTCATATTTTCATTCTCCTTTCTAAGATCTTTGTTTTCTTGTGTCAGTCTTGTGATGTCCTCTCTCGTTTCTTTCAATTCGCTCTTAAAGGCTACGTGTAGTTCTTCTTTAAGATCTTTCTTCATTTCCTTTAATTCTTCTTTTAGTTCTTTTTTCAGAGCGGCATTTTGTGTAACTTGGTTAGTTTGCATATTTTGCACCAGAAGGTATAATTTATTTATTTCTGTCAGTACATCTTTAGTATTTGATTCTTCTCCTGGGGTATCTTTTTTGTTGCCCGCTTTTTTGTCCTTATCTTTGTCCCTTTTGGGGTTTTTTTGTGCCGACATCTTTTTTGCTGGGTAGTTGAGTTCCTTTTGGTCTTCCTCTGACTGTTTTCTAGTTGTTTTCTAGTTATTGTGTATCCTTTCTAATTATCTTTTGTTGTAATTTTCTTGATCTTTATTTCTTAGTTATTAACTCTTTTTTTAACCCTTGTTCTTTCTTTGTCCCTGCCTAGCTTGACTCTTCCACCCTTCCCAGCTTCTCTTCCTCTCTTTCTCTCCACTTCTTTCCTCCTTTCTTCTATCTTTCAAAAAGGGTTCTCTTCAATCGTTGGTTTTATTCTTTTGTCAATGGTTTAGTTCTTTAATTCTCCTTATTCCTTATCCCTCTGTAATCTCTGTCCCTCTGTCCCTCGTTGCCCTTGGCGTTTTCTTTTTCTTTGTTCTTTATTCTTTATATTTACTTCCTTATTTTGATTATGTCTTCTCGCGATATTACCAAGATCTCACCTTCTCCCGTTTCTTCTCGCCTTCTTTGCCACCTCTCGCGAGACTTCCAGGCTCGTCCCCTCCTTTCTTCTTCCTTTCGCAGTCTCCTTCTGGCCTTCGCGGAGGCTGGACGTCGTCCGGCACGCTGCCGGACAGGCCCTTCCCTCCTGACCTCCGAGGAGGGGTGGTCGCTAGGGCTTCGCCCGGGTCTGCCCCGGTCTGCGGCGTGGGCGAGGGCGAGCTCTATGGGTGAGCCAAGGGAGCGCCAATGGGTATTGCTGGGGGATGGGGCGGAGAATTGGGGGGGGGGTTCAGTTGTTAATGCCATTGCTGCCTCTCTTGCTTCTCTGCCTGCCTTCTCTGCCGGGCTTCTTTGGTCTCCTTGGTCTCCTTGCAGCCGCTTGTGTCGATTGTGGGAGAGGAGAGGAGGGGCGGGGAAGGTCGGGTTGCAGGGGGAAAAGAGGAAGGGCGAGAGGGTCTCTCCTCTATTTTCCTCTATCCTCTGTTCTTCCTTGCCGCGTTAATTTTAATTAACTTTAATTCACTTTAATTTGGACTTAACTTGATGTTTCCTCTTCTTCCTCTTGTTGTTGTTACTGTTGTTGTAGCTGGTCTTATATTCTTATGTTGTGTTGTATTCCCTTCTTCTTCTTCGTTTGTGTCTATTCTTTCTTTCCCCCTGTTCTCTTCTATTCTCTTCTAATTTTCACTTACACAGACCTCTTTGTTTTCTTTTTCCTTCAGTGCTGTGGGTTAAAATAGTGGCCGGCGTTCTGGCCTGGTCTCGGCCTGGTTCGGCCTTGACCAGCCCTCCCACTTGTAGCCCCAACCTTTCAGACTTCTTGGGGGGGCACCCCCGGGGGTGCAAGTCTGGAGGTCTTGACTGCCCTGTTTTTCCACGGGGCAGGGGGAGAACAACGCACCCAGAGGCTTTCTGAGGGGGCAAGCTTAAGACGAGCGTCTCCGGCTTGCTGCGTCCGCAATCTTCGCCACTACCAGTACTGCCATCTGTTGAGGAGTTACGAAGGTGGAGGCATTACTTCTAATCCTAACCTTTACACTATCCTAACCATTACACTAATCCTAACCTTAACCATTACCCAAACTCTCTTCTGACTTTGTCAGACCACACCTTAATTCACATTATGTATAACCCTAACGCTAACCCTAACCCTAAACCTAACTATCTTCTGCCTTGGTCAGACCACATCTGGAATCACATTGTGTGTAACCCTAACGCTAACCCTAACTCTATTTTGCCTTGGTCTGACCACACCTGGAATCACATTGTGTCTAACTCTATCCCTAACCCTAACCCTAACCATAACCCTAACCATACCTCAAATCACATTGTGTCTAACCCTAACACTAACCCAAACTCTATTCTGTCTTGGTCAGACAGCACCTGGAATCACATTGTGTCTAACTCTATCCCTAACACTAACCATAACCCTAACCCTAACTGTAATACCAACTCTCTTCTGCCTTGCTCAGTCCACACATGGAATCACATTGTATCGAACCCTAACACAAACTCTAACCCAAACCTTAACCCAAACCCTAACCTTAACCCTAACCCTAACCCTAACCCTAACCCAACCCTAACCCTAAGCCCAACTCTCTTGTGCCCTTGGCAGACCACACCTGGAATCACTTTGTGTCTAACCCTAACCCTAACACTAACACTAATTCTAACCGTAACCGTAACCCTAACCCTAACCATACCTGGAATCACTTTGTGTCTAACCCTAACCATAACCCCAACCATGACCCTAACCCTATCTCTAACCCTAATCCTAACCCTAACCCTAACCCCAAATCTCTTCTTCCTTGGTCAGACCACACATGGAATCACATTGTGTCAAACCCTCACCCTAACCTTAACCCAAACCGTAACCCTAACCCAAACCCTAACCCTAACCCTAACCCTAACCCTAACCCTAACCCTAACCCAAACTCTTTTCTGCCTTGGTCAGACCGCAACTGGAATCACATTGTGTCTAACCCTAAACCTAACCCTAAATCTGTCACTAATCCTAACCTTAACCCTTACCCTAACTCTCTTCTGACTTTCTCAGACCACACCTTAATTCACATTATGTATAACCCTAACGCGAAGCCTAACCCTAAACCTATCTATCTTCTGCCTTGGTCAGACCACACCTGGAAACACATTGTGTGTAACCCTAACACTAACCCTAATTCTATTCTGCCTTGGTCAGACCACACGTGGAATCACATTGTGTCGAATCACCCTAACCCTAACCCTAACCCTAACCCTAACCCTAACCCTAACCACAACTCTCTTCTGCCTTGGTCAGACCACACCTGGAATCATATTGTGTCTAACCCTAACCCTAACCCTAACCCTAAGCCCAACTCTCTTCTGCCCTTGGCAGACCACACCTGGAATCACATTGTGTCTAATCCTAACCCTAACCCTAACACTAATTCGATCCGTAACCCTAACCCTAACCATACCTGCTATCACTTTGTGTCTAACCCTAACCATAACCCCAACCATGACCCTAACCCTATCTCTAACCCTAACCCTAACTCTAACCCTAACCCTAACCCCAACTCACTTCTGCCTTGGTCAGACCACAGATGGAATCACATTGTGTCAAACCCTCACCCTAACCTTAACCCTAACCCTAACCCTAACCCAAAACCTAACCCTAACCCTAACCCAAACTCTCTTCTTCCTTGGTCAGACCACACCTGGAATCACATTGTGTCTAACCCTAACCCTAAACCTAACCCTAAATCTGTCACTAATCCTAACCTTAACCCTTACCCTAACGCTCTTCTGACTTTCTCAGACCACACCTTAATCTTCTGCTTTGGTCAGACCACACCTGGAATCACATTGTTTCTAACCCTAACCCTCACCCTAACCCTAACCCTAACCCTAATCCTAACCCTTACCCTAACCCTAACCCTAACCCTAACCCTATCGCTAATCCTAACCCTAACCCTAACCCTAACTCTAACCCCAGCCCTAACCCTAACCCTATCCCTAACCTTAACAGCAAGTCTCTTCTGCCTTGGTCAGAAACACCTGGAATCACATTGTTTCTAACCCTAACCCTAACCCTAACCCTAACCTGTCAGGATCCAGTTTCCGGAGCCTAGACTTTGGCGCCAAAAACTAGACTCCTGACGCTTCACCCTGATAATTCGGAGGGAGGTCCGAAGACCTTGACTTTTTCCTGACCTTAGTGAGAGGGTATCTAGAAGACAATGCGCATACCTTCGGATCGGAGGCCAGCCGAGTAAGAGCTGTGGGAGCGGCGCTGAGGGGAGGCACAGCGAGCTGGTACGTTCAACTTCATGCCCGACGCGACCCATGTTTGGAGTCAGCGAGGGCATTCTTAACTGCCATGGAGGCACGCTTCCGTGACCCCCTCGAGCGTTTCAAGGCGAGAGACAGGCTAAAAACTATAAATCAAAGCCAGAGAACTGTGTCGGAGTTTGCCGAGGAATTCCAGTTGCTCGCTGAAAGGATCCCAGAGTGGTCGGATCAGACGAAGATGGAAATCTTTTTTTTTTTGTAATAATTTTTATTGAGGGTTTTTAAAAATAATAATACATCAATAGGATGTTAATCATTGACGTACAAGTTATACCTTAAAATAAAAAGAAAACAGGGAGGGGGTTTGGTAGGGGAAGGGGGAAATAGGGATGGGTAAGGTACCTAACTACTGGCGAGGAGGGGAGGGTTGTGGGGGATCGGGGAGGGGGGGGGATAACTTATCTAGTGGTAAGTAAGGGTAGGTAAGCGGGGTGTGCATGTGGTTGGGAGAGTGGGACGTGGAGTGTGTTACTATTGTATATTCTTATTATTTGCTCATTGTTTCCCCAATAGTGCGTTAGTAGTAGTGTTGTCTGTGCTTGTCTTCAATCTTCTTTTGTTTCCTCTCGTTCGCCAGTTCTATCCTTACTTTCCATCTAGATATTTCTTGATTGGAGACCAGTCTGTTTTGTGTCCTCCTGCTGATTGTTTGCGTCAGTGTGTCCATATTCATTATGTCCATTATATGTTGCGTCAGTGTGTCCATATTCATTATGTCCATTAATTTTAGTCTCCAATCATCTAACTTTGGAATCTCCTCACTTTTCCATTTACTTGCTAGCACTAATCTTGCTGCTGTAGCCATGTGGAAAAGGAGCTTGTCTTTATTTATATCTATTTCGAAGTCAAATATTCCTAGTAGGAAATATTCCGCTTTCTTTTCTATTTGCAGTTCCAGTACTTCAGTTGTTATTCTATGAATTTCCGTCCAAATTTTTTTAACCTTTTCGCAAGTTCACCAGAGGTGTGGAAAGGTACCTTTTTTTATCTTTGCACTTCCAACATCTTTCAGATACGTTTTTGTAGTATTTGGCCAGCTTGCTAGGTGTTAGATACCACTGGAACAACATTTTGATCCAGTTTTCTCTTAGACTATAGGAGTTGGTCCATTTTAGTTTTATCTTCCATATTTTTTCCCATTGCACTGTATCGATGGTATGGCCTACGATGCCTGTCCATTTTGTAGTGTAACTATCCACGCTGTTTCTCTCTGTTTTCCAATTTAATAGGATTTTATATAATTTTGTGATTGCTTTTGTCCTCGTTGCCATAATTCTTTCCCATTGGTTTTCTCTATTGTCGAAGCCTTTTCTTTTGTCTTTGTTGAATGCCTCACACATTTGTCTATATTGAAACCATGTGGTTTCACAAAATGTTGCTTTTATCTCATCTAGTGTTTTGAGCTTGAATCCTTCTCTGTCTTTCTTTAAGATGTCTTTGTATCTGGGCCAGTTTTCCCACCCCAGTTCTCGTCTTTGGGTAGCCTCTAGTGGGAAGATCCATAAAGGTGTTTTTTGATATAGTTTATTTTTATACTTTTCCCAGATTTTAATTAGCGACGACCTAACGAAGTGGTTGCCAAAGTTCTTCTCAATTTTTTTCTTGTCGTACCAGATGTATGCGTGCCAGCCACTGCTTAGGTCGTGTCCTTCTAGTGCCAGAATTTTGGGATTGTGTAGATTGGCCCATTCTTTTACCCAGATTAAACCGCAAGCATCGTGGTACGTTTGGAAGTCGGGGAGTCCTAATCCGCCTTTTTCTTTGTTTTCGATCAAGCTTGTGAATTTTATTCTTGGTTTCTTTCCACGCCACACAAATTTAGAGATTTCTTTGTTCCAATTTTTGATCACTTGTGCATTTCTGATTATTGGGATGACTTGGAATAAAAAAAGTAGTTTAGGTAATATTGACATTTTAATCGCTGAGATTCTCCCTATCATGGAGAGGTTCAGGTGTTTCCACTTCGCCAAATCGTTACTGATCTCTTTCCACTTTGCCTCGTAGTTGTTCTTTAGCAACTGTGAGTTTTTTGCTGTCAAAATTATGCCGAGGTATTTTATTTTGTCTGTTACTTGTATCCCACTTCTCTCTTCCAATATTTTTTTGTCGTTCCTTGGAGATATTTTTTGTTAACCATTTTGTTTTCTTTTTGTTAATTGTTAATCCTGCCAATGTTCCAAATTCTTCTATTTTGTTTATCCATAGTTCCCAATTGTCTAGCGGGTTTTCAATTATACAAATTACATCATCCGCGAATGCTCTTAGTTTGAATGAATGCTTCCTTATTTTAGCTCCTTTAAGTCTGTCGTCTTTTCTAATGTTGTTTAGAAGTATCTCCAGGGACATTATAAAGAGGAGTGGGGACAATGGGCATCCTTGTCGGGTGCCTTGTTGTATTTGTATATTGTCTGTGGTACAGCCATTTACACATATTTTGGCTTCTTGTGTGGAGTAGATTGCTTTTATTGAATTGATGAAGTGGTACCCCATATCCAGTTCTCTCACTAGAGCCAGAAAGAACTCCCAATTAATCCGATCGAAAGCCTTTTCTGCGTCCAACGATAGCAGAGCACACTCCTTATCTATATTTTTCTCGTAGTATTCTATGATGTTAACTACTGTTCTGATGTTATCTTTAATTTGACGATGAGGGAGAAAGCCTGCTTGCTCTTCTTGGATCCATTCTTTAAGAAAATCTTTTAGTCTTTCGGCAATTATGCTTGCATATATTTTATAGTCTACATTGAGCAGCGATATCGGGCGATAGTTCTTTACATCAGTTTTGTCAGTCCCTTCTTTATGTATCATTATTATTCTTGCTTGTTTCCATGTGTTTGGGATACTTTGAGTTTCCAATGCCTGATTCATTAATCTTTTCAGTTTGGGTGTCAATTCTTTTTCAAATGTTTTGTAGTATGTAGCTGTGAATCCATCAGGACCTGGTGTTTTTGAGGCGTCTAATTTCTTGATCGCCTTTTGTATTTCTTGGTTTGTAATTCTTTTATTTAAGTTTTCTCTATGCTCTTCGGAGATTTTCTCTAACTTTTGTTTTCCCAGGTACCAAGTGATGTCTTCTGTCCGGGATTCCCCTCTTTGATATAGTTTACTATAGTAGTCGTTGAATTGCTTTATTATGTCTTTGTCCTTTGTATATTCTTTATTCTCCGTGATAATCTTTGTGATATATTGCTTTTGTTTCATTTTCCCAATCTTTCTTGCCAGCCATGTACCAATTTTGTTCGCATTATAAAAATGTGATTGTTTCACAAATTTTAGTTTTTTTGCCATTAATTCTGTTTCCAGTTCTATTCTCATTCTCTGAAGCCTTTGAATTTCAAATGATAGTTTAGAATTGCTTGGATTTTGTTTCAGTTTACCTTCAACCTCGTCCAATTTTGTCATAATTATTTTCATCTGTTCATTTCTCTTCTTGTTTCTTGCCATCTGTTGTATACACATTCCCCTCATCACGGCTTTTCCCGCGTCCCAAATTGTTTGTATGTCTATATCTTCTATTTCGTTTGTTTCAAAGTAATTATTTAGGTGGGTCCTGATGATTTGTTGAGTTTCTTGGTCTTTCAGTAAGTTGTCGTTCAATTGCCAGCTGCCTTGTCTTCTTTTCTGGTTGAACGTGATCTCAATCGGGCTGTGGTCTGAATCCTTCCTTGTTAATATTTCTATATGGTCTATTTTGGGGAGTAGTGAGTGTGAAGTCCATACCATATCTATTCTGGACCAACTTCTGTGCCTCCCCGAGAAGTATGTGTAATCTTGTTCTCCTGGGTGGTGATTTCTCCACGCGTCTTGTAAGTTTAGTTCCTCTAGCAGCTTGGTCAATGTTTGGGGTAGTAGATTTGCCTTTGTTGCTTTGTGCTGTTTATCCTCTGATTTCCTATCATGTTTACTACTTATTATTCCATTATAGTCTCCCATTATTATTAGATGTTCATATTCTTCTTCCTGGATTAAATTTCTGAGTTTCTGTGTGAATTTCGATTTAGGTCCATTTGGTGCGTAGATATTGCACACTAGAATTTTTCGGTTGTCAATTGTTAATGATACTCCAATTATTCTTCCTTCATCATCTTTAAATGCTTGCTGTGGGTCTAAATCTGGGTTTGCGTATATGACTACTCCTCTTTTCTTTTCTTGTGCTAATGAGAAGAATTCTTTGCCTAGTTTTTTTTGTGTTATGTATGCTGAGTGTTTTTGTGCGATGTGAATTTCTTGTAGAGCTATCAAATCGTATTTTCCTTGTTTAATCCTATTGAATACCCTTCTTCTTTTGTTCGGGGAGTTTAATCCATTAATGTTTTGATTGTAGCATTTAATCGTTTTTTCCAT
This sequence comes from Anolis sagrei, assembly GCF_037176765.1. Taxonomy (NCBI): domain Eukaryota; kingdom Metazoa; phylum Chordata; class Lepidosauria; order Squamata; family Anolidae; genus Anolis; species Anolis sagrei. Next base: position 120,124,959 of record NC_090024.1, read on the forward strand.
GTTCATCCTGTTTTTCAGCGATCTTCTCCATTCTTGCTATTAGTGTTGATGTTGATGTGCTGGGGAGTTCCTCTATTTTTTTCTGGAGATTCTGTTCGGTGTCTTTTCACTTGCATCATTTGTCCTGGGATGTATTGGTATTCTTGTTCTTCTTTATTCTTCTTGATTGTTTTTAAGAAGTCCGATGGTTTTTCCTCTGAGGTTATCCATATCTTTTCATTTTTGTAGGTTGCCATTAGTCCTTCACCTTTTTCCCATCTGAATCTAATATGTTGTCTTTTTAGTTCATCTGCCAGGTCCTTATACTTTCTCCTTTTCTGTATTGTGAATTGAGCAAATTCTTTCAGGATAATGATCTTTTTATCCTTGTAGTGTGGCGGGGTTTTGGAGCTCTTCTTGAGAATTTCGTCTCTAATATGTTTTCTGCCAAATTGTACGATTACGTCTCGTTCCACTTTGTGTTTCTTTGCATAGCCCGTTGTAATCTGATATGTCCTGTCGATGTTGGTTTCTGCGTCTTCTTCTGAGATTTCCAATAATTCTGCTGTTATCACTACCACTATTTGTCTCAAGTTCTCTTGTGATTCTTCTTGTATGTTTCGAAATCTTAGGTAATATTCCAGTTCTTTTTGTTCCGCTTGGTCTTGTCTTGCTTGTATCTTTTCTTCTCTTAGCTCTATGTCTTCTAGTTTTTCTTTTATTTCTTCTTGCATCTTTTCCAGTTTGGTCATGTCTGTCTGGTTTTTCCTCATTTCCTGCCTCATAGCATCCATTTCTTTCTTCATCTCTCCCAGTTCATTTGTGATCTCTTTTCTCATTTTGGCCATCTCCTCCGTTAGATCATTCTTCAGTCTCATTCTCTGGTCTTCTGCTACTTTTTGGTAAGCATCTTGCTTCTCTTGATATGCTTCCTGTTGTTCTAATATTTTCTGTATTTCCTTTAGAATTTCCTTTCCCGTTGGGTTTCCAGAGACTGACCCTCTCCTTTGCTCTGTTTGCTCCACTTTTTCTACTTTGTCTACTTTATCTGGTTTGATCTTAGATGTTGCCATGTTTAGCCACTTTTCCAATGTTCTTGTTTTTAAAATTTTAACAGCCGTTTTGAATTTTTTTCTTTCCTTATAATTGTTTTGTTGTTATTTTATTATTATTATTATTATTATTATTATTAATTTATTAGTGTTATTTTTATTGTTATTATTATTGTTAGATAACGTTATTATAAATCTACAGTTTGTATAATTGGCTTTAGCAATCCTCTCAGCCCCTTATTCTTTCCACCTTTCCTCCTTTCTCGCTTTAATTGTGTTGCAGCAAACTTACTTTATTTTTTGACTCCTCTCTCTGGATCTCACTGGGTCGTTGGGTCTTCCCTCTGTAGCATCGGTTTTGGTTCTTTTTGGCTGTCACTCTGATTTTTTCAATATCTTACCCTTTGTGTCTTTCACGTGCGTTTCCTTCCTCTCTAGGCTTACCTCTCTGTCATTCCCCTTCTCCTTTCCTTGATGTCACTTCCGCCTTCTCCCCTCTTCTGGAGAAGGCGGAAGCTCCTTGTGTTTCTATTTATATTTTTTGGTTGCCTTCCTGGAGGGAGTGCGCCTCGTGGCTGCACCTTGTGCACCACTTCCACCTTCTCCTTTTCCCAGGATGCACCTTGGGAGGTTCGAGCCTCCTTCTGCTTGTCGTCGTTGCTCCTTGTTGCTCTTTGTATGGGGAGCGCGCCTCATGACTTTGTTATCGGAAAGATAACAGGGGGAGGTTGCCGAGAGGAGGCTGCAGCGTTTTCAAGGCCACTATGGTGGGGTAAGCTTTTTCTTCTTTTCTTCTTCTCGAGTTCTGTATCTTTGAGCTCTATCCCAATAACTATCACATTAGCTTTTCCCCCTCCCTTTTCCTTCCTTTTCCCGTCCGGGTCTCTCTCTTTTCTCTTCTCTTCTTTTTTTCCCTGCTCTTTATACCCTGTTTATTTGTTTATTTATCCTTATATTTATCCTTTTTTACTCTGCCTCCTTCTCCATCTTTCTTTGTATTATTCTGTGCTTTTGTTGTTATTATTGCTGTATTAATTGTTAATGATTGCATTGCTCTTTCTTTCCGGCTTGACTCTCTTTTTCTTGGTTCCCTCTCTCTCTCTTATTCCTTATTCTCTGCTCGGTCCTGTCTCGTACATCTCCTTCAGTCTTCTGTCTTCTAATCCCTTATATTCTTTATGTTACGCTATGGGGTTTTTGAATCAGCTCACCTTCTGTAGTTGCCTCTCCGCCGTCCTTTAAAATCGGTGGCGATCGGTCGGCTGTGTTTCCCAGATCCAGTTCTCTGGATGGGATACCTCTCTGCAAGCCGCTGCCCTCCTCCCGTCCGGGTCTTCTGGCTGGCCCCCTTGAGGGGGACCCGCGCTCAAGACCGTCAGATTGGGAAGTTGGGGGGCTTCGTGTTGCTCAGGCACTCAATCCAGCCCGAGGGAGAAGGCTAATTCGCCTCCGCTTGCCTAAACTAGAGGCTGACCTAGAGGAGCTCCTCCGTGGTCCTGCCAGCTGCCATGCCGCCAACCCACGATGGAAATCTTCAAAGGAGGACTGAGGAAGGAGCTGCTGGCGTTCACCCAATTGGACGGGTCGATAGCATCGGGAGCCCCAGCTAAGTTTGAGATGGGGGGGTGAAGTGCAAAGTGGGTGACTGGGAGGGTGAAGTAACATCCGTGGTCTCCCAGTTAGCAACATACCACGTAATCTTGGGTATGCCATGGCTACGAGAAGCAAACCCTTGTGTAGATTGGGAGGAGAGGAGCCTGAGATTCCCAAAGACACCAACAGGAATGGGTGGCCGAGGTGAGGAAAGCACGCCAAGGGATTGGGTGCAGGACATTCCCTCCCAATACAGAGACTTTGCGGACGTTTTTGACGAAAAGGAAGCCGACAGGCTGCCTCCCAAAAGGAGAGTTGAGGTGAAAATTGAGCTGAACAAGGACGCTACACTCAAAAAAGCCAAAATCTACCCGATGTCGGCTAGGGAGATGGACGAGTTGAAAAAGTACATAGACAAAAACTTAGCGCGGGGGTTCATTGAGCCTTCCGATTCCCCCCTCGGGGCCCCCGTGCTATTCAGACAGAAAAAGGACGGTTCACTACGGCTGAGTGTGGATTACAGGGGGTTAAATGCCGTGAGCACAACCACCTGTTACCTGTTGGGGTTCAGTCTGAGTTTGAACTTGAACCTGATTCTCTGTTTGTTCCTCCTGATGCTAATGAAAGTATATTTACTGATGCTAGTGGAAATGTACCTTTTGATGCCAATGCTCCTGAAATTAGTGAGGAAGAAACTGCTGTAGGTTTGGAAAATGCCAATGTTCCTGAAATTAGTGAGGAAGGAACTTCTGTAGATTTGGAAAATGAAAGTACCAGTGTTCCTGAGAATGTTTCAGAGGGAGACCTTGAACTTTCCCTCCCTTCTGCACCTGTTAACTGTAATGACAACAGAAGGGGCCAAATTTGGGAAGACAGAAGTAAAACACTCAGTTTGCGCCGATCCTCCCGAATTCAAGAATTAAAAACATTGGCTTCAAAACAGAAGGGCGGTTCACGGAACCGATTCTTGAGTTTTAATTGCAATACGCCAGGCTGATTGCCTCAGTTCAGGCATCGTTTCAGAATTGATGAAGACCTTGGCAGTTCTCCCGGTTCCCTGGCCATAGTTTGGGAAGATTTCTAGGATATCAAGTACGGTTAGTGGATTGCTAACAGATTCCAGTATTTTCCCAGTGAGGCTTTTGGTTTTGCTTTGTCCATTTAAATTCATGTTTGCTGATTTTGCTGTGGCTTTTGACTTGCATTTTTCCTTTATTTTGTAACCATTTTTCTTCAATAAAAAAGGATTGTTTTTCACAGCCAAGTGTGGTGGATAGTTACCTTAGGGCCTCGTTCCCTGCTCTGGGTTGCAACATTACCCTCTGCCCCTAACCAAGGACTTGCTGTCTAGACTGGCGGAGGGGAGGGTGTTCACAAAACTGGACTTGGTCGAGTCTTACCACAAACTCCGGGTAAAGCCAGAGGACAGGTGGAAAACTGCGTTCTCCTGTGCATTGGGATTATTCCAATTTTGTATGTGTCCCTACGGCTTAAAAGGAGGGGGAGGGGCATTCATGCAAATGATCAACGAGGTGTTGCACCCATTGTTATACCATGGGGTCTTTTGTTTTATCGATGACGTGATCATTTTTAGTAAAAACGAAGTGGACCATGTTGGTGAGGGAAGTGCTCCAAAGGCTAAGGGAGGCAAAATTGTTCGCCAAACTAGCCAAATGTGAATTTAATAGGAAACAAATAGACTTCTTGGAGTATAGGATCTCCCACAGAGGTATCGCTATGGACCCCATGAAGGTGGAGGATGTGAGGGTTTGGGAGCCCCCAACCACACGCAAGCAGCTGCATGTGGTTGGGGGTTCGCAAACTTTTACTGGTCATTCATAAAGGATTTTGCTCAGCTCACGTTGCCACTCACAGAATTGCTGAAGACAAAAGGGAGGGGGGAGACGACCAAAACACGATCCCCGGGGCTAAGCTATTGTGGTCAGAGGAGTGTCAGGACGCCTTCGAAAAGCTGAAGCGCAGATTCACAGAGGAACCGCTTTTGATTCACCCAGATACAGCCAAGCAATTTGTGCTCCATTGCGACGCCTCCGATTGGGCATACGGGGCAGCGCTTATGCAAAGGGATTCTGAGGGAACCTTGAGGCCTTGTGGGTTCCTATCCAAAAAATTTACTGAGACAGAACACAATTGGCCGATTTGGGAGAAGGAAGCACTTGCGATAATGAAGGCACTGGAGTGTTGGAGGCACCTATTGGAAGGGAGCAGGGTCCCATTCGAGGTGTGGACTGACCATAGGAATCTACAGTACTTAACATCCCCCCACAAATTGTCAGCCAAACAAATCCGGTGGGCCCAGTTTTTCTCTCGTTTCCAGTTTGAGTTAAAATTCCACAAAGGGAAAGAGAACATGGTCGCGGATATGCTCTCTCGAATGCCACAACAGGAGGGGGGAGAAGGACGAGCGCTCGAGAGCCTCATATCAGTGCAGCGAGGGGGGATGGCAGTCGTGATCAGGGCACAAGCAGAGCGCAGCAAAGAGCTGGTTGGAGTAGGAGGAGGGGGGGGAGAGAGTTGGGAGGAAGAACTAAGGCAAGCGTACAAGAAAGATGAATGGCTCCAGGAGAATGAGGAAAAGGTGGAGTGGAATAGCGGATTGGGGTTCGTGAACAAAAAACTGTACATTCCCAAAGCATTGCGGGGGGAAATGATAAGGAGGTGTCACGACAATAAAAGTGCGGGCCATTTTGGCATTACAAAAACAACCAAACTGCTAGCACGGCAATGTTGGTGGCAATGCTGGGATGAGAGGTGATACCAAATTGTATGTTTCCAAGTGCGACACTTGGAACAAGACCCCAAAACAGAAGCCCACAGGTTTGTTACAAAAAGTGGCTGACCCCACGAGACCGTGGAGCTCGATTGCTTTCGACTTCGTTGGGGAGCTCCCACCCAGCAAGGGCCAGCTTTACATCTGGACGGTCCTTGATCTGTTCTCCAAGCAGACACATTTTGTTGCACTCCCTAAACTCCCCACAGCAGAGAAACTGGCGGAGTTGTTTGTAAAGCACATTTACCGTTTACATGGGTGTCCAGACCAAGTCATCAGTGATAGAGGGGTTCAATTTACTGTGAAATTCTGGAAGGAGTTCATGCGGCTACTGGGGGCAGAGAGAACACTGAGCTCCGCATTCCACCCCATGACAAACGGGGGGGGGGGGGGTTTGGAACGCACTCAGCAAACTCTAGGGGCGTTCCTCAGATCGTACACAAATCAACGTCAATCAGACTGGGCGGATCTTCTCCCCTACGCAGAGTTGGCGTACAACGCAGCCCCGCACGCCACAACCGGGGAGTCCCCCTTCAAAGTTGTTTACGGCCAGGAAGTTTCCCCCCTTCCTAGGTTGCCGGAATGGGAGGAGGGAGAGCAGAGGAGGGGGGGAGGATTGGGCAGACAGAATGAGAGCCAGCTGGGAAGGGGTAGTCTCATCACTGTGGGAAGCCCAAAAGAAACACAAACTATTCACCGATCGTAAACGGAGGGAGGGGGACAAGTTAGAGGAAGGCGAATTAGTCTGGCTGTCCGCAAAAAACATTAGGTTGGACAAGCCGTCTAAGAAACTCACCCCACGCTACCTGGGTCCGTTCAGAATTCTGAACAAGATAAATGAAGTCACATGTAGACTGAAGCTACCCAAGAGTTTGGGGAAAGTCCACCCTGTGTTCCACTGTGGGTTACTCAAAAAATATCAAGGCCCTCTCGACCCAGAAAGCCTATAGAGATGTTTCCCATTTTTATGGCAGGAAGAAGAAGAGGAGGACGTCATGTCAGGATCCAGTTTCCGGAGCCTAGACTTTGGCGCCGAAAACTAGTCTCCTGACGCTTCACCCTGATAAGGACCCTACAGCTGGTGGGCTTGAAGGAAGGCAGTTGCTTGGTGGCGGGAAGCTTTTGCGTGGGGTTTTGGGTTTGGCGGGAATCTACCCTTTGAACAAGTGGAAGTGTATATAACGGGTTGCTTGCTGTGACCAGGCAATCCCGGCTTTTTCTGTGTCTAAGCATCCGATAGTAAAGTTCTTTGTTTGATTACGATGGAAGTCTCGTGTCATCATTCAGCTCAGCTGCCATGAGCTGACTGGCGGAGTTGTTTGTAAAGCACATTTACCGTCTACATGGGTGTCCAGACCAAGTCATCAGTTATAGAGGGGTTCAATTTACTGTGAAATTCTGGAAGGAGTTCATGCGGCTACTGGGGGCAGAGAGAACATTGAGCTCCGCATTCCACCCCATGACAAACGGGGGTGGGGGTGGGGGGTGGAACGCACTCAGCAACTCTAGGGGCGTTCCTCAGATCGTACACAATAAGACTGGGCGGATCTTCTCCCCTACGCAGAGTTGGCGTACAACGCAGCCCCGCACGCCACAACCGGGGAGTCCCCCTTCAAAGTTGTTTACGGCCAGGAAGTTTCCCCCCTTCCTAGGTTGCCGGAATGGGAGGAGGGAGAGCAGAGGAGGGGGGGAGGATTGGGCAGACAGAATGAGAGCCTAACCCTAACCCTAACCCTATCCCTAACCCTAATCCTAACCCTAACACTAACTCCAACTCTCTTCTGCCTTGGTCAGTCCACACATGGAATCACATTGTGTCTAACCCTAACTCTAACCCTAATACTAACAGCAACTCTCTTCTTCCTTCGTTAGACCACACCTGGAATCACATTCTGTCCAGTTGGAACCCTAACCCTAACCCAAACCATAACCCAAACTCTAACCCTAACCCTAACCCTAACCCTAACCCTCTCTTCTGCCCTTGGCAGACCACACCTGGAATCACATTGTGTCTAATCCTAACTCTAACCCTAATACTAACAGCAACTCTCTTCTTCCTTCGTTAGACCACACCTGGAATCACATTCTGTCTAACCATAACCGTAAACCTAACCCTAACCCTTCCACTAATCCTAACTCTAACCCTAACCCTAACTCCAACTCTCCCCTGCCTTGGTCAGACCACACCTCAAATCACAACAACACTCAAGGATCATCTACCCACAGAACACCCCAAAAATGCTGAGGACCATTGGAACAAACTGAAGACCTCCATAATCATAGCCTGCAAAGAAACAATTGGATATCAAACCAAGAAACATCAAGATTGGTTTGACAAAAATGACATCGAGATCCAACAGTTAATTGACAAGAAAAGGAAATCCTTCCAAACATGGTGTAATGCTGACTTCCCACGGCATCTGTGATGATCCTTACCTCGTAGGCCGAAGTAGGAGCCTAAGATGTCAGTAAGCAGGCCTCCATTTTCAGAGGGTAGACCAGGGAGGCAGACATCTTGGGAATGTTAGAGTAGAAGATGGGAGGAGCTGGAGCTCTCTCTGGATTGGCTAAGGCAGGATGGGAGGAGTTTTAGCTGAGAGAGGGAAAAGCTGTCATTGATTTTTAACATCTTTTCAGGGAGCCAAAGGGAGAGCTGGTGGTAGAAGAGAATTTACCTCAGGGACAACATCTTTAGTATTTCCCAAATTTCTTTGGGTGGTGGTAGCAACTCTATCATCTAAATGCTCAGTGCCAAGAAACATATCCCACCAGATTGGTAGTTGTGGGATTAGTTTTTAGATCTCAGTTCGTGATCTTTTAAAGTGGTACCAGTAGGTAGGATATATTAGAGAAATAATAATCCTCCGGGATCCAGGATTCATATAGTGGTGATCTGCTGTGGGATAGTAACTTTAAGGCTTAATCCAATGCGTATGATCAAAAACCTGAGGTAAAAGTTTGGCCCAAAGTGATCCTGAGGTAATTTTACCTCAGAAATTGCCCAGAAACACCAGTTTAAACCCTGTAGTTTAAACTCCAGTGACTCCAGTAGGAGAGGAGCGACAGGAGGCTGAAATGTTAGAGACTGTGACTGAAGAAAGGGGAGAGAGTCCAGATTTGGTGACTACCTCTCTAGAATTGCAAAAGATGAGAATGGAAATGGAAATTAGGAAGATGGAATTTGAATCCAGAGAGAAAAAAGGCAGCTTGAGGCTGAGAGAATGAAACAGGAGGCTAGTGAGAGAGAGAAAGAATGACAGCTAGAGATTGAAAGGGAGAGAATGAAACTTGAGGTGGAGAGAGAGGGGGAAAGAATGAGACATGAGGATGAGAGAATGAAGCATGAAGAACGGATGATGGAGTTGAAAGTACAAGAAAGACAACCCACATCCAGCCCAAGTGAAACCCAATCTGAGCCATTAGGCTCTCAAATAAAGCATTTCTCAAAGTATTTAAGGGGAGACTGTGTGGAAAGTTTCCTAGCAAGCTTTGAAAGTGCGTGTGTTGATTTTAATGTGCCTGAGGAAAGAAAAATGGCACATGTAAGGCCTCTGATATGTGGAGAGCTTAGTGAAATTTATGCACAGTTGCGGGACACGGAGTGTACAAACTATGCTATTTTTAAGGAAAGAGTGAAAGTACGCTTTGGCTTAACAGCGGAGCAAAGCCGAAAAACATTCAGATAAATTAAAAGAAAGAATGGTGAAACCTATTCCCAGGTGGGCGCTAGAATAGAAAAGGCTCTACAAAGGTGGCTGGAAGGCACTAAAGTCTCCACATTTGATCAACTGAAGCATTTGATTTGCTTAGAACAGTTTTACCAACTAGTTCCAGCACAGATGAGGTGGTTTATAAAGGACAAGAGGATTCAAACGGTAGCAGAGGTCGCAACTGTCCTAGACGAAATGGAGGGAGACCTTGAGGCAGGAGCCATGTTCCTAGCCATCTCCCCATTGTTTAGGAAGCCAAAGGTCCCAAAACGAAGAGCTGACAGGGATGGTCAGAATCTTAGAAAGGGGGACGACAGCTCAGGGGAACTGTCATCAGGAAGGGCACATGAAAGCCTCATGCCCAAAGCTGTCCAATGTTAGATCTGTGACCCCACCTAAATACATCAAAGTGGTTAAAAAGGCCCAACCACTGACAGAAGATCCTGCTCCTAAAGAAGAGCCAATTAAGATTATGAGAGTGTGGAGTATGGATAAGGGTGTGAGTAGAGATTACTTGGAGGAAGTCCAAGTGAATGAGGAAAAACATATGGGACTACGGGATACTGGCGCAGAAGTGTCTTTAGTGCACCCTCAGCTGGTAAAGGAAGAACAAATGGTGCCAGGACTGAAGTGGCGTTTGAAGGGGATAGACGGGCTGAGCTTTGAAGTCCAAATAGCCGAGATCCCAGTCCATTATAAGTCTTTTAATGGTAAATTTATTTATTTATTTATTTATTTACTTTACTTGTATACCGCAGTTTCTCAGCCTAACAGCCTCAACGCGGTTTACAACAAGGATAAGAATCAATCAACGATATACAATTTAAAACCATAAGAGCATAATTGACACAACAATAACACAATGCATCTCATCACAAGAGTCGTGATCCAAATTCGTCGTCCATATTTCCATTCCTGTAATCATCACATTCATTGCACTGATTAACCAAATGCCTGTTCAAACATCCAAGTTTTTAATCTTCTTCTGAACACCATTAGCGAGGGGGCTGATCTTACCTCCATGGGAAGGGCGATCCACAGCCGAGGGGCCACCACAGAAAAGGCCCTGTCTCTCGTCACCGCCAGCCGCACCTGTGAAGCCGGCGGGATAGAGAGCAGGGCCTCCCCAGAAGATCTTAGGATCCTGGCGGGCTGATAGGCTGAGATACGTTCGGATAGGTAGGTTGGGCCAGAACCGTTTAGGGCTTTAAAGGCCAACGCCAGCACTTTGAATTGAGCCCGGTAGCAAATCGGCAGCCAGAGGAGCTGGTGAAGCAGAGGAGTTGCATGCTCCCTGCACTCCGCTCCTGTTAGTATCATGGCTGCCGAGCGTTGGACTAGTTGGAGCTTCCGAGCCGTCTTCAAAGGCAATCCCACGTAAAGAGCGTTGCAGTAGTCTAAACGGGATGTAATCAGAGCGTGGACTACCGTGGCCAAGTCAGACTTCCCAAGGTACGGGCGCAGTTGCCGCACGAGTTTTAACTGTGCGAATGCTCCCCTGGTTACCGCCGACACCAGAGGTTCCAGGCTCAGCGATGAGTCCAGGATCACACCCAAACTGCGAACCTGCATCTTCAGGGGGAGTGCGACCCCATCCAACACAGGCTGTAACCCTATACCCTGTTCGGCCTTACGACTAACCAGGAGTACCTCTGTCTTGTCTGGATTCAATTTCAATTTGTTTGCCCTCATCCAGACCGTCACAGCAGCCAAGAACCGGTTCAGGACCTCAACAGCCTCCTTAGTAGCAGGTGGAAAGGAGTGACAGAGTTGGACATCATCCGCGTACAGATGACATCGTACTCCAAAACTCCGGATGATCTCTCCCAGCGGCTTCATGTATATGTTAAACAACATGGGAGACAGTATTGAGCCCTGAGGAACCCCACAAGACAAAGGTTGTGGGGTTGAACAGGAGTCTCCCAGTAACACCTTCTGAGACCGACCCTCAAGGAATGAGCGGAGCCACTGTAAAACAGTACCTCCAAGACCCATCCCTGCGAGGCGTCCCAGAAGGATATCGTGGTCGATGGTATCGAAGGCCGCTGAGAGGTCCAGCAGCACCAACAGGGACACACTCCCCTTGTCGAGCTCCCGGCGCAGATCAACCAATAAGGCGACCAAGGCTGTCTCGGTACCATGCCCCGGCCTAAAGCCAGACTGTGCCGGATCCAGATAATCCGTGTCTACCAAGAATGTCTGGAGTTGTGAGGCCACCACACGTTCCAGGACTTTGCCCAAGAAGGGGAGATTGGAAACAGGCCGATAGTTGACGAATTGAGTGGGGTCCAGTGATGGTTTTTTTCAACAGCGGTTTTATTACAGCTTGTTTTAAGCTGGCTGGAATTTTGCCTTCCCGAAGGGAGGCATTAACTACCACCTTCACCCACTCGGCCAATCCCCCTCTGGCCTCCTTCAGAAGCCAGGATGGGCAGGGGTCTAGGATGCATGTGGTAGCTCTCATTCCTCCAAGCACCTTGTCCACATCCTCGGGCTTCAACAATTGAAATGAATCCATCAAAACTGGACAAGCAGATGCTCGTGTTACATCCTCAGAGACTGCCGTTAATATGGTATCCAGACCAGAGCGGATCAAAGCGACTTTGTCTGCAAAGAACTGAGCAAAGGCTTCACAGCAAGCTGCCGAGTCATCAGGGCTCCCATCCTGCGTGGTGGGATTTAAAGGGCCTCTGACAACTCGGAACAGTTCAGCCGGACGGTTCTTTGCAGATGCAATAGTGGCCTCAAAGAAAGTCTTCTTTGCGGCTTTTATTGCCGCGGCATATGCCCTTAAAAAGGACACAAACCGTGTTCGATTTGGCTCGCTTGGATCCGAACGCCACACGCTCTCTAGTTCCCTCTTCTTTCGCTTCAACGCTGCCAGCTCCTCAGTAAAGAAAGGGGCTGGTTTAGCTCGGCTACTTGAGAAGGGACGTTCTGGAGCAATCGTGTCTATTGTCGTGCCATCTCCCCATTCCAGAGAGCGACCAGGGCATCAACAGGATCACCAACTGAGGTGGCGGGAAACTCTCCAAGAGCTGTCAGGAATCCATCAGGATCCATAAGCCTCCTGGGGCGGACCAACTTAGTGGGTCCTCCACCTCTGCAGAGGTTAGGGGGTGCAGTAAGTCTAAAACTGACCAGGTGGTGGTCGGTCCATGGCAACGGAGAGATGGACAACTCCTCAACACCGCCACCTTCCTCCCATCCCTGGCAGAAAACCAAGTCCAATGTGTGTCCTGCACTGTGAGTGGGGCCAGTTACCTGTTGGGACAGCCCCATGGTTGCCATGGCAGACATGAAGTCCTGAGCCGCTCTTGACAGAGCGGCCTCGGCGTGGACATTGAAGTCCCCCAGCACAAGCAGCTGTTGGGACTCCAATGCCAGATCCGAGACCACCCCCGCTAGCTCAGGCAGGGAGACTGTAGTGCAGCGAGGTGGACGGTCTTAGTGTACCGTCCACCTCGCTGCACTACAGTCTCCCTGCCTGAGCTAGCGGGGGTGGTCTCGGATCTGGCATTGGAGTCCCAACAGCTGCTTGTGCTGGGGGACTTCAATGTCCACGCCGAGGCCGCTCTGTCAAGAGCGGCTCAGGACTTCATGTCTGCCATGGCAACCATGGGGCTGTCCCAACAGGTAACTGGCCCCACTCACAGTGCAGGACACACTGTATTCTGTCCCGGTCACCAACTCTCAGGTGGACACATTCAAAATTTGTTGACTGCGGGATGGGGCCCCTGGTCAGAGGGATGGAATCTCTATAGACCACTGCAACCCCGCCTCCCCCCCTCCGGATCTCGGTTGGTGCTGTACAGAGAAACCTGGCGGGCAAAGCTGGGTCAAATTCACACCTCCAGCTTCGTCCAGCCAGGTCTCCGTAATGCACGCCAGATCTGCCCGTTCATCCAGGATTAAATCCTGGATGAAAGCTGTTTTACCATTGACAGACCTGGCGTAAATGGAGGGTTGGCATGTTGCCTAGCCTAGAAATCCCTGTGCTGATAGGGAATGATCTCTCAGAGCACTGTATGAGAATCAACGTTGTTACAAGAAGCCAGAGCTGGGAAACTCTGAGGAGAGAGAAATGGCTCAGAAATGGCTTCTGGCTCTCATAGTAACAATATGGAAGAGTTCCCTGTAATGATACAACCCAGTCACACAGCTGATTTCTTAAAGGAACAGCAACATGATGGGAGTTTAAAGAGCTTGTGGGAAGTAGTGGAATTACAAGAAGCCAAACCCGCAGAGGAGAAGCCTTATATCTATAAGACAATAGATAATAAACTATTTAGAGTGGCCAGACACAAAAGAGGCCCGAACCTGTATGAGGAAACTACCCAGCTAGTAGTGCCTCAGAAATACAGGGGAAAGATAGTGAAATTGGCCCAAAACATGCCTTTTAGTGGACATCTAGGAGTGAAAAAGACCAAAGATAGAGTGCAGACCCAACTTTTGGCCCAACATGGGACAAGACATTGCCACATACTGTAGATCGTGTGAAACGTGTCAGTTTTTTGGCAAGGCCAAAGATAAGACCAGAGGGTTACTGCAGCCAATACCAGCAGTGACCACTCCTTTTGAGAAAGTGGGAATTGATATCCTTGGTCCGATGTCGCCTGTGACCAAAGATGGTCACAGTAGTAGACTTCGCAACAAGATATCCCTGATGGAGAGGTTCAATGCTATGCTGAACCACATGCTGAGAACTTATGTACATAAGAACCCCAATGATTGGGATAGGAAGATCCAGCATTTCCTGTTTGCATATCGAGAGGTGCCTCAGGAGAGTACCAAGTACAGTCCATTTCAACTACTGTATGGGCGAGCCCCTCGAGGTCCCATGGACATCCTGAGAGAAGCATGGTCGGGAAGGGAAGAGATTCCAGAAAAAGATGTCATCTTGTATATTGAAGATCTACAGAGACATTTGTCTGTCATCAGAGACTGTGCAGCGGGGAGCCTGACAGCGGGCCAGAGTCGACAGAAAGAGTATGCCTTTGTAGAGGGAGACAAGGTGTTGGTGCTGAAGCCCAGGGCTAAGAGAAAACTTGAAGTAGCCTGGGAGGGCCCATACACTATTGTGAGAAAAGACTCTGAAGTGACTTATTTAATTGCTAAAGAAGGTGAAGAAGGAAGATGTAAGAAACTTCATGTAAATAGACTTAAGCCTTATTTCCCTAGAGCCAATGTAGTTGTGCAACTTTCTCCAAAGACTGAGGGGAAAGTAACTTTGTCTGGTTGGGGGAAAGTGGATTCTAATTGTATCTTGCCTACACTGGAGGGAAATGAAAAACTCTCTGTTACCGAGAAGGAACATCTGGGGGAGGTGTTACAGAAATATAGGGGAGTGTTTGCCAATGTGCCGGGTAGAACCAATTTGACCTGTCATGGAATTAACACTGGTACAGCTGACCCTGTCTCAGCTTTGCCCTATAGAGTAACAGAAGAGAGTGAGAGTGTAGGGAATGTGCTAGCCTGTGGTAATGTCAGATTGAATGTCAGGGAAAGAAGATGTGGCATTGGTTAAGAAAATAAAGCTCAAACCTTTATTCTTTACAATGCACAGATTATTCCCAGTTGAAATTGATTACACCAGGTGAATAGCACAAACAGCAAATTAACACAATAGAGTTTGTCATTGCAAGACTTTGATTTTGGATGTAAAACACAGTAAAGGTACACAGAATATATTTGCAGGTGCTTTATCTATGATAATTGCATAAAGTGTACAGGTAATAAAGAATGTTAATGGTATTGTTGAATGCATTGTGTAAGGTAATGTATGGCTTTAAAATGTTTAACTTGTTTTTCTTGCAGCTATGAAAAATGTATTGGTTGGATAATTGCATTGTTAGTCTGTATATATTGCTTGCATAGATATATGTGTTATATGCAATATGCTTATGGTATATTTATTTATTTTATTTATTTGGTGCATTTGTTAACCGCCATTCTCAGCCCTTTAGGGCGACTCATGGCGGTGTACAACATATATAAAAGGCAATTTACAAAAAGGCAATTACAAAACAACATATTAGCAATACAACAATTATAAGTATAGATGCAATGTGTAGAATTGTGATAAGTATGTGTTATTCAATATACTACAGTAACTTTGCTTAGTTAATGTACCAGTATAGAAATGCTTAGATGTTAGAATAGGAATGTATATATGTAAGTATAGGAAAGGTTAGAAGGATTGTTCATAGGAAAGGGAGTCAGTTAAGGTGGGGTGGCTATGCTCGCCCGAGATTTTCTCTTAGGGCAGTTCCTGTGCTGAGCATCTCTGGCATTGAAAGTGTTGGCCTGGTGTGGGATTCCTGTGAGAGTATAGCCTTTCTGCTGGTGTACCGTGCGCCTAGCACACCAGCCTATCCCAGCTGCTTGAGACTGTGTCGGAGTGGTCCTTGAGACTTATCGTCTTGGGGGATTTCAATGTCCACGCTGATGCAGATTCTTGTTCATTAGCGGCTGTGGACCTAGTGTCTACCATGTACTTTGTACATGTACTTTGTAGTACTGGGCCCACGCATCGGGCGGGACACACACTAGATTTGATTTTCAGCGCAGGAATTCAAGTGACCCAAGCCTCCACAATAGAGGTTCCATGGTCAGTTCACTGCGCCCTGAGAGTCCGGTTGGAGCATGCCTACCCATGCTGCAAGGGCGCCGAGCCAATTTGGGCTCGCCCAAGGAGACTTATGGAACCCAGTAGGTTCCAGAATGCTCTGAGGGATCTGGAGCCTGCCAGCGACTCGATCGATGTGCAGGTGGACACATGGAACATCAGGCTATCCAATGTACTTAATGAGATCGCCCCTAGATGCCCTCTCAGACCCCGCCGAAATCGGTCTCCTTGGTTCACCGAGGAACTTCGACTGATGAAGCGGGAAAAGAGACGGTTGGAGGGCGTGTGGCGAGAACTCCGTGACGGAGCATTGAGATCAGCTTATGAGGCATTTAGGGAGTCCTATGAGCATGCTATCACCGAGGCAAAGTGAGTATATTATGCTTCTTCAATAGCGTCTGCTAGCTCACGCCCGGCAAAATTGTTCAAAATAATTCAATCTCTAACTACGGATTCTACTGTCTCAAAAAGTGGTGATCAGGCTCCTTCAGCCGAGGTTTTTCAGAGCTATTTTGCAGACAAGATCTCGCTACTTCGCAGGGACCTCCCCACCACAATTGATACAGTGAGAGAACTTGAGACTCCGTGGCCACTTGCTGGGCCCATCCTCGACCGGTTCATCCCGCTGGATGCAGGGGCTGTCGATAGGCTCATAGCTGCAGCTAGACTGACCACTTGCTCCCTCGATCAGTGTCCCTCTTGGCTGGTGAAATCCTGCTTGGAGGGATTACACGACCCTCTGTTGAAGATTATAAACAACTCCCTTGAGCAAGGAGTTTTTCCAGAGGGTTTAAAAGAGGCGGTGGTCTCTCCCCTGCTGAAGAAACCAGACTTAGATTGTTCGGTTCCCTCCAGTTACCGTCCAGTTTCGAATCTCTCATTCCTGGGCAAGGTGATTGAGAGGGCAGCAGCAGAGCAGTTGCAGCAATTCCTAGACGACACAGCCGGACTCGATCCCTTCCAGTCCAGCTTCCGTGTGGGGCACGGGACAGAGACTGTGCTGGTCTCCATCACAGATCACCTTCGATGCCAGCTTGACCAGAGCGGGTCAGCACTCTTGTGTTATTGGATCTCACAGCAGCATTTGACACAGTTGACCACAATCTTTTGATCCACCGTCTTGCTGTTGCTGGAGTCAGGGGGACAGCTTTAAAGTTTACTTTACAGCTTTAAACTACAGCTTTAAACTTTACTTTACTTCAACAATCATCTTAATGCTCCGTGCCAAGAAACATATCCCACCAGATTGGTAGTTGTGGAATTTGTTTTTAGATCTCAGTTCGTGATCCTTTAAAGTGGTACCAGTAGGTGGGATATATTAGAGAAATAATAATCCTCCAGGATTCATGATGATTTCGTTATAGCATCCATTTTAGAAAAGGGAGCCAGTGGAAGCCATTTTAGTTAGGTTTTCCTTGAGGGAGCATGTTCAAGTCTTAGAGGGAAAATAAGGAGACTAGGATTGGCTAGAGAGATGAGGGCAGAGCCTAAGTGGTTTAGAGGGGAAATGTGTCCTTTTTAAAACAGAGGCTTGAAGTCCCAGTTAGTCAGTTGGGGTTGAGTTTGGGTGTTAGAGAGAGTGGAAGTGTTGGCGAGTTTGGGTTTAGAGAAGAAGATTGGGTTAGTCTTTTGTGAGGTATTCAGTGTAGCTATTAGTAGATAGTTAGAATACTGTGGTGGGGCAGTGCCCAGTTAGTGGATTGTTCAATTCCTAGGGAAGTCTAGTTCAGGGTATTTTTGGCTAGATTCCTAAGGGGATGATTTTGGGAGTTACTTTCAGAGATTAATTTCCTGATTTTCTGTGGTGGAACTTTGAAGATTTATAACCCAGAAAAGTTTAAGATTTTACTCTAGCGCAACCACAAGTTTTTCATGCCAGTATTTTCTGAAACCATTAAGCATTTGTACCTGAATTAGTTCGAGCTTGTTCAATAAACATTCTTGTTCTTTTATTAACTTATACCAGCCTCAGTGTGTGTACCTTTGCAGTCAAAGTATTTCTAAAGTCAGCTTCACAGCAGCTGTTGAGACTTAGGTAACAGAGATTGTCTTTCACAGCAATTGAAGTGATAATAGCAGTTTTAATGAGGTACAAACTGAGAGAGGCACTTAACAGCAGTGTAATTAGCAAATCAAAAGAATCTTCAGGCAGGTAAACAAACAGTAGTTAATCCGGATCTTCCAGGACTTGAGCTCAGTCAAAAGGAAAGCAAAGGTAAACAAGAGAGTGTGGCAAAGCACAAAATCAAAACAGTCTCTTAATAAAGCAGAGTTCAGAACAATAACAAGGTCCGATAAGCAGATGCGTAGTCCAAAACGATTCCAAGGTCCGGAGCAGGATGAAGTCACTCACGTAAGACGATTCCAAGGTCAGGATATGCAAGGCAGGAAAACTGGATACCAGGAACTCAAGCAAGAGTTAGGCAGCACAAAGCATGTAAACAATACTTTGTCTTCTGCAAAGTAACACCTCTCGGCGTGCTCAATTTATACACAGTCACTATCACTTGATTGAGCCTCACTACTCGCATCTGAGTCATTTTCCGCAGCTGCTGCATCTTGGCCACGCCAATGCTGCCATCTTTGTTCCAGTGCCTGATCCTGCCAAGATGAACCCTCCTCCCAAGTATCCTGGAATCCCTCGAACTCATCACTGGACGTAGCTTGGGTGCATATGTCCCTAATGTTCCTAACAAGAGTCCAATCTAGTTCCTCCTCCATTTCATCCTCACTAGAACTGGAGTTGCCTGCTGTATCTTTAAGTGGACAGAGTATCACTATCACTGTCAGACTCACTGGCCACCTGCTTTACTCCCCGGTAATCTGACTCTAATACATCCCCAGGGCTGAACCCTGCAAAGTCTTCTGAATCGCTCGGAGCCAAAAAGATATCACGAATGCGCTTCAGCTGCTGCTGATCCAGGTCTGATTCAGCATCACTCCTCCTTCTCCTGCAACCAGTAGTAGATACGGTGCCAGGATGCTGAGCCTCAACAGCAGCCATTAAGAAACTATAGTGGCACAGTGTGTGTTACAGAACAAATTCACAATATTACCTCAGCCTGATTAATATTGGAATGGTGGCAGTGGATTTCATTTGAAGAAGCATTTTAAGTTTCTCAGTTCTAGTGTTTCCCAGTTCCTACCTTTTGAAAAGCATTTCAAAAGGTAGGAACTGGGAAACACTAGAACTGAGAGACTTAAAATGCTTAGCGAAGTATCTCTCCCCTTCTCTGCTCTAATCTCCCCTGATAATGGTATAATCAGTAGTATATATTTCAACAATTAAAATAAAGAGAAATTTAAATATACAGCTGTTTAACAACAGCTTCCTTTTGACGGACAAAGCCAGCGGGCCTGATGGGATTCCTGCTGAAATCTTTAAAGAGGAGAGACCTGAGCTGACACAACAACTCCACTAGCTCCTAGAAAAAGTGTGGGTAACCGAGAAAATTCCAGCAGATTTCAAGGATGCCACCATCACCACCCCTTTCAAAAAGGGGGAAAGAACAGACTGCAGAAACTATTGAGGTATCTCCCATTTAACATCTGCTGGGAAAATTCTCGCAAGAATGCAAACTGCTTTCTACCTCTCGCTGCATTTACCTTCCGATAGTCCACACAGAATCTCATAGTGCCATCCTGTTTTGGTACTAACACTACAAGGGATGACCATGGACTTTCTGATGGTACTATCAATCCTAACTCTAACATTTCTTTAATTTCTTTTGAGATGATTTGAGCTTGTTCTCCTGTTGCTCTATACGGATGGGAAGTTATGGGTTTTGCATCACCCGTATTGATCTTATGAGTTACCAGCTCCGTTTTCCTGGCACATCCCTGTATCAATACATCTTTCAGTTGACACCTTTGCTCTTCTGACAATCCTAAACAGTCACATCAGGTATGATACTTTGTTCCCTTAATTCTCCCCATTCTGTTACTCAATATGTTTTTGTCTCTTTTGCTATTACTCTAAAAAGCAAATTTGATCTCACATAATAGGGTTTTATCCTATTAACATGCACACGCTTATATTTTCCTTCCTCCCCTACTTTCATTACCAAATAGTTCACATCAGACCGTTTTTTAAAATATTATACAGGGACCTTCCCATGCTATGTCCATTTTGCTCTTTGCTCTTTGCTCTTCTGACAATCCTAAACACTTAGTCACATCAGGTATGATATTTTGTTCTCTTAATTCTCTCCATTCTGTTACTGAATATGTTTTTGTCTCTTTTGCTATTACTCTAAAAAGCAAATTTGATCTCAATTTAGGGTTTTATCCTATTAACATGCACACACTTATATTTTCCTTCCTCCCCTACTTTCATTACCAAATAGTTCACATCAGACAGTTTTTTAAATATTACATGTATTGACCTTCCCATGCCATGTCCATTTTCCTCCAAATGAGGTATCATGTGCCATCTTCAATAATCTTAGTCTGTACTTTTCTGGAACTACTAGCTGTTTGTTCACTTCAGCAAGATTGTCATTCTTCTTTTAACAACTCTATACAATCTATCATTCATAACTTTGAATGAACTAGATTTCTCAGATAATAGTTCACCAGTCTCACTTTTGGCTTGTTTCCATAACTCTCCTAAAGAGTTATCTTTCTTTTGTTTCATTAAGAAGATTTCAGTTTGCTCATTTAAGAATTTCATTTGCATAAGTTCACCACTCTCTTCTCTGGCCTGGGAAGTACCTGCTTCAGTAGAGCCACCATCCACTTCCTCTGCCTCTGCCTTTCTAATAACTATGTTAACTCTTTGGCATTCTTCATATAGGTCATTTCCTATAATGAATGGAACTTCCAATTCCTTCATCACTCCAACTTGCCACATTCCTTTGTATTTTTTATAAGTTACAGGGATTTCTGCTACCGATGTCTCGAATGCTGGCCCATAAATCCCTTTTAATAAATATTTCTTATCAGGCACTATCTGATCTGGGTTTATTAGTTGACTTTGGATTAGAGATACTTGAGCTCCCGAGTCTATTAATCCTAATATCTTCTTTCCATTTACTACTATCTCCTCTTTATAGTCATGCTCTTCAACCTCTCTCACTTTCCATACTCTGAACACCTTACTGAGACCAGCTGGTGGATTCATTTCACTCTTAATCTCCTCTGTGTAGTGACTAGTCCCTTTATTTTTCTGTACCAACCGAATGTTTCTCGGAGGTGAAGTAACACTCTTCTCATTCCTCAACCTAGGGCACCTAGCTCTTATATGCCCTGGCTCTTGGGAATGGTAGCATGTGATCTTCACATCACCAGGTCTTGTCATTTCTTTATTATAGTAATTACTCTGTCTCCCATATTGTTGGTCTGCCTTGTCCCTCCTATCTTGGTTTTTATTTCTCCATAATGGCTGTGAGGGACTTGTATTATTTTTGAACATATATTTGTTTCCTTTTTCTTCATACAATCTCTTATATGCCATGCCCAAGTTTTTCATTTTGTAATCAGTCTCCAGTTCATTAAGGACAACAGCCACTTGAGACACACTCTCAATTTTCTTATCATTCACATACCAACGCATGTTCAGTGGCACCAGTTTGTAAAACTGCTCCAACGCTACCAAGTGTTTTAGCTGTTGGAATGTGCTAACCCGACTTCCCTCTATCCACTGGTCCAAGGGCTTTGTCTAATCTAGCTCCCAGCTAGACATAAGTTTCGCCATTTCTTCTTTTTACCTCTCTAAAGTTCTTCCGGAGTGATCCCAAACCTAACTTTAACTCATGCCTTGAACAGTCCATAATCATTTATCTCATCATTCCTCATATCAGCCAATATCTGATTTAGCTCACCAGAGATTAAAGGCTTTAGATATGACATTTTACTTTCTTCTGAAATCTTTAGTTCTAAGCAGGTTCTCTCAAATGCCAGCAGGAATGCTTCCACATCATCTCCCTTTTGGTACCGAGCAAATCTCTTTACTCTGGCAGAGAAGTCATTGTAATTATGTACACTAATACTTTCGCTATTTCTATCTCGTTTCTGCATTCTTAACTAGATCATCATTCTTTCATGTTCTCTGGCTTTTTCTCTCTCTCTCTCCTCAACCTCTCTCTCTCTCTCTCTCTCTGCCTTTCTTCAGCTTCTCTGGCTTTCTCTCTCTCTCCAGCCTCCATCTTAGCTAACTGTAACTGGGATTCAAGTAATTTCCAACTGTATTTTTAATCTCTGTAGTTCCGCTGAGGTAACTACTTGCTCCTGACTCTCCTCACGTTCCTGTGCTCCCTCCTCTGCCACCTCTCCTTCAGCTCCAGCTTTCTTACTTTTAGGAGGAGCCATTTCTCTTACTTTTTTTCTGTGAGGTAAATTTTTCTTTTGAAGTCTCTGAATCTTATGGTTATACCAGCCCTGGTATAACCACAGTTTTTACTGGTTAACCTCACTGGATCACCTCAGCCACCGCTCACAGCTTCTTCTAGGCACTAGATTAGGCTTCTTACATGGATCCCACAGCTCCCACCATTTTTATATTGAGGCTAGGGAGAGAGACTATTTCCTCTTTTTAAAAACCTCTTTGCTGCCCTATACTGATCCAGTTTCTTTTTTTATATGGGCTGGGACTTTCTGTATGCTGTTAAACCTTTGTACTTTATATCACAGGCAATGAAACACTTATGTATAACAAAGTAACACAGTTTATTTATAACTCCAATGCTTGTGGTTACATTTGTGTTTTGTTGCAATCTTGAGGCTTACAGTCAGTATCATTTACTTGGTTAACTTTTCTGAATAAACTATCAATGTTTCATATTCACAAACATGTTACTGGCTTTACACACTCTTGGCTGAATTATATTCTGAACTAAGGCAACACTAGCCTTCTTAAAGAGTTTTACATTGCAAATAAAAAGAGGGGTTGAGGGAGGAGTTCTCTGGGGAAGAGAGGGGAAGAGAGGGGAGGAAGGATGGGGAAGTGCAGAGGGTAAGCGGGGGGAAGGGAATGGTGGGTAGGGGGGGGGAAGGTAAGGGAGATTAAAACATTGACTTCCCAAGCTCCTTCTAGTCCTTGAGTTTCTCACTTCTTCGGTTTCTTCTTTTTCTCCGAAGTCTCTTCTTAGTTGATCTGTTTATACGTTGGACAAGTCTATCAACAATGGGATATTCATTTCTTTACAATAGTCCTGGAGTCCTGACCAGTTCGTCTTCTTTTTGGTGTTCTCTAATCTCTGCGATAAAGAGTCCATTTGCACTGTCTCTAGCACTTTAGCCATCCAATAATCTATTTCAGGGATTTCTTCTGATTTCCAGGCTTTTGCCAGTAGAATTCTCGCGGCTGTACTTAATAAAAATAATACTCTCTCTTGATTTTTATTAAAATCTGAGTCTATTAATCCCAATAAGTAGATATCGGGGGATCTAGGGAATTTTTTCTTTAGTATTTTTTTTGTGATACTATGAATCTCTTTCCAATATTTTCTGACTTTTTTGCATTCCCACCAAACATGGATGAATGTTCCCTTTTCTTTCCCACATTTCCAGCAGGTATTAGAGATTCCTTTATTAAATTTTGCCAATTTTTCGGGCGTGAAATACCATCAGTAATACATCTTGTACCAATTTTCCTTTATATCACTTGCTACCATAGATTTTATTTTATTATTCCATATGTTTTCCCATTGGCTTGTTAGTATACTATGACCTAGATCTTTTGCCCACTGCATTTGACAATTTTTCACTTGTTCATCTTCCGTCGACCATTTTAGCAATTGTTGGTAGAGTATTTTTATTAGTTTTTTCTCCTTTTCTAATATTAGTTCCCATGTTCCCTTCTCTTGGTTGAAGCCAATTTTCTCATCTTCTTTAAATCCTTGTTTTATTTGGAAGTATTGGAACCATGTAATTTTCTCGTTTATTACTTTAAGTTCTTCTAGGGATTTTAAGTTGGGTTTCTGTTCTCCTGTATACTTTAATATTTGATGATAGGTTAACCAGTGTTGATTGCCCATATCTCTCTTATGTCTCGCCTCAATTGGTGTTATCCATTTTGGGGTTTTAGTGTACCATCTAATTTTGTATTTCTCCCAGGTCTTAATAAGTGCGGCCCTTATAA
The DNA here is from genome assembly GCF_037176765.1 of Anolis sagrei. Lineage (NCBI taxonomy): Eukaryota > Metazoa > Chordata > Lepidosauria > Squamata > Anolidae > Anolis > Anolis sagrei. The sequence goes on from NC_090024.1 coordinate 120,148,792, forward strand.
AATGATTATGGAAGTTCTTCTCTATTTTTCTTTTATTATACCATAGATAACCATGCCAACCTGTCCTCAGGTCATGGCCCTCGATTGTTAAAAGGCCCTCATTTCTTAAGGTTGCCCATTCTTTAACCGTAACGAGGTTGCAGGCCTCATAGTATAATTTTAGGTTGGGGAGCCCCAAACCTCCCCTTTTTTTTTTCGTCCGTTAGAATTTTAAAACTGATCCTGGGTTTTTTATTTTTCCATATGAATTTCGAGATTTCTGTATTCCACTTTTTAAATAGATGGTCATTCCTTAGAATTGGGAGTGTCTGGAAGAGGAATAATAGGCGGGGTAGAATTGACATTTTTATTATGTTTATTCTCCCCAGAAGCGAGAAGTTTTGGTATTTCCATTTGTCTAAATCATACTGAATTTTTTTCCATAATGGAATATAGTTGTGTTTTATTAAATTGATGTTGCTTTGCGATATGTATATCCCTAAGTATTTTATTTTATTTTCAATTTTTATTCCTGATGTTTCTTGAAGGGTTTCTTTTGATTTTTAATCCATGTTTTTAACTAATAGTTTTGTTTTTTGTTTATTTAATTTAAAACCTGCCAATCTCCCGTAGTTTTCAATTTTTTGTAACCAATCATTGATACACTTTAGAGGGTCCTCCACTATGCAGACCACATCGTCCGCATATGCTCTTATTTTGTAGTGTTGCTTTAACACCTGCATACCCTTTAATTTTGAATCCGAATTTATGTCTCTAATTAATGTATCTAATACCAAAAAGAAGAGGAGAGGGGAGAGTGGGCATCCCTGTCTTGTTCCTTGTGTAATATTGATTTGGGGGTCTGTCTCCTGGCCGTTAATTATTAATTTTGCACTTTGTGTGCTATATATAGCATTTACTGCGTTTTGGAATTTGTAGCCAATATCCATTTCTTGTAATAGTAGTTTGAGATATGCCCAATTTACTTTATCAAACGCTTTTTCTGCGTCAATAAATAATAAAGCTACCTGCTTCTCGTTGTGATTTTCATAATACTCTATCGTGTTTATTAGCATTCTCGTATTGTCTTTGATTTGCCTTTGTGGTAAAAAGCCTGCTTGCTCTTCGGCTACCCAATCCTTCAGAATTTTTTTTAACCTATTCGCCATTATTAGTGCAAATATTTTATAGTCAGTGTTTAGCAACTATATCGGGCGATAATTTTTTATGTCCTCCGGGTCAGTGCCCTCCTTTTGTATAAGAGTTATATTCGCTTTTTGCCATGTGTTAGGAAATGTTTTGTGATTTAATATGTTGTTTATAATTTCTTGGAGTAGTGGGCTTAATTCATTCCTAAAAACTTTGTAAAAAATTGCGGTGAACCCGTCTGGTCCGGGGGCTTTATTTTTTTTTTACCTTAGAAATTGCTATGTCTATTTCCGACATCGTTACAGGATCGTTTAATAGTGCTCTTTGTTCTTCTGTGAGTTTTGTTAATTTTAGATTTCCTAAATACTTTGTAATTTGTTCTTCCTGTGTGTTCGACTTTTGGTATAAGTTATTATAGAAATTGACGAATTGCCTTATAATACTCTTTCCTTCTGTATATATTTTCTCCCCTACCTTGATTTTGGAGATAATTTGCCTATGTTTTTTCTTTTTGAGTTTGTTTGCAAGCCATTTCCCGGCTTTGTTAGCATTTTGGAAGAAATTTGCTTTTACATATTTCATTTGCTTTTCAATTTTATCTAATTGTAGTATCTCTAATTGTTTTTTCAAGGTTTCTATCCGTAATTTTTTCAAGGTTTCTATCCTCTCTTTTGGGTTCCTTTTTAAAAGTTTTTCTTCTTCTTGTAATGCCTCCGTTTTTTTTAAATTCTCTATTCTTGTTTTTCTTGTTTATAGCCTGCTGCTGGATGAAATAGCCCCTCATTACTGCCTTCATGGCATCCAATTGAACCTCTTTTGTTGTTTCTACTCCACTATTTATATTTAGATATTCCTGTAATAATTTTCTATTTTTTTCGATGTCTACTTCTCTTCTTAACATATTGTCTTTTAGGCACCACCTGTATTTGAAATTACTTCCTTTTATTATTAATTCGATCGTGCAGTGGTCTGAGAATATTCTGGTTATGACCTTTATTTTGCTTATTCTTAATAATATTGATTTAGTGGTCCAGACCATGTCTATCCTAGACCATGACTTGTGCCTTCCAGAAAAGAAAGTATAATCTCTGAGATTTCCCTTGTGATGCCGCCACGTATCTTTTAAATGCAGTTTTTCCAGCTGTGCCATGAAGCTCTTTGGTAAAAGGCTGGATTTATATTTATTCTTATTTGGGGGTTCATTTTTATCCTTTGGTGATTTGTCTAATTTAGGGTCTATAACCCCGTTAAAGTCTCCCATTACTAGTAAATCATCAAACTCTTGATTATCTATATTTCTTTTGAGTTCCTTCATGAATTTTTGCTTCGGACCGTTTGGACAATAAATATTGCAAATTAAAATCTTTTGGTTCTTTATTTCAATTTTAACACCAATAAATCTGCCTTCTTCGTCTTTAAAACTCTGTGTGGGATGCATCCAAGGCTTAATATATAGCGCGACCCCTTTCTTCTTGTTTTCTGCAGATGCATGGAAGCATTTTCCCATTTTTTCATTTTCCAGATGCTTTACATGTTTGCTTTTTATGTGAGTTTCTTGCACTTCTACTATGTCATAATTCTTTTGCTTCAAATAGTTGAAAAGTCGTCTCCTTTTATTCGGAGAGTTCAGTCCATTTATATTATTTGAATATATCCTTATATCTTTATTCATTTATGTTTTCTTGCATCTCCCAATGGACTATGTCTTGGGGCATCAGCAGTTTGTAATTCTCAGGGGAGAACTCCCGCAGTCTTTTTTGATCTCTCTCTCTAGCTCCTGCTTGTGTGTTGAATATTTTCCCTTCTTCTTCTGTTGAGTTTGCTTCCTCTGGGATTCTTTTTTGGGTTTTTTCTTGCGTATCTTTCCTGTTTTCCTGTGATTGTTTCTGGGTTTCTTGTCTCATGGGTTTAATGTGGGTCGTGTAAAATGCTTTTGCTTTCTCTTCAGAGTTTATCCAATATCTATTTTCATTCCAGGTGACTGTGATTCCTTCCAATTTCTCCCATCTGAATTTTACTTTTCTCTTTTTCAGTTCCTCTGTTAGGAAGGTGTATTTTCTACGTTTTACTAAGGTCTGTTTGGTGACTTCTTTCATAATAATTACTCTTTGATCCTTGTAATAGATTGGTTTTCTTGCACTTTCTTTTAATATTTCATCCCGAGTACTTTTTCTGCAAAAGCTTATGACCACGTCCTTAGGTGTTTTATTCTTCTTTGCGAATTCTGATGGCACCCTATATGCTCTATCTAGGTCTTGCCCTATAATTTCTCCACTCACATCCAGTAATTCTGTCAGTAATTCTATTGATAGTTTTCCTCTTTTGACTCTTGTAAGTTTCTCAATCTTATCTGATACTCCAATTCTCTATTCTCGAGAAGCTCTGTCTGCTGTTGGAGTTTTTGATTCAAATTTTCTAATTTTGTAATTCTAGATTCCGTCTTGTTTTGCACTTTTATTATCGTTAGATTTTCTTTTTTTATCTTATCTACATCCTCTTGAATTTTATTTATATCTTCCTTTAGATCTGTTCTTAGTTTCTTTATTTCTTCTTGTAATTCTTTGTGTTGTGAGTCTTGTTTCGCTGATATATTTTTTATCTCTTCCAATATGCTTTGGAGTACAGTCTCCTCTGTGATAGAATCTTTTTTCTGTTGCAATTTAGCTGTTTGTGACAGTTGTGGTGTTGTTTTTGCTTTAGAGTTTTGCATCTTGTTGTTCTTGCTTAATTTTCTTTGTCTTCTAATGACTGGTTTTATGTCTCTTTGTACTTTTTTTGTGGTGATGGTGTAATCTTGTATTTTGTTGGCTTTATTCTTTCTCTTTCAACGTATCTTTCAGTCCTGCAAGCCTCCAAGCCTTTTAATGATGTCCTTCTTACAGTAGTAATTTATCTTTCTTCTTTATTTTGCTTTGCTAGTTCCTTTTAGTTGTTTGTGTTCGTTTCCTCTTTTACACCTTAGGTCTTTTTAGGTCTTTTTAGGTCTTATTTATTGTGTTGTATTTGCTATTATTTTGTATGGGGTTTATTATTTATGGTTGATTATACTTGTAATTACTTTGTAAATAAAATGCGCTCTCCTACTTGGACCTACCTTGCCTTATTTCTTTGTTGTCCTATTTCTCCTTTCAGTTTTCCAGACGTTCTCCCTTCTTCCGCCTTTCCTCTTCTTCATATACCCTTCTCGCGAGGTGTTGTCCTTTTAGCGAGATGTTTTCGCCTTCCGTCTTCCTCCTCCGCTCTCCTCTCGCGTCCTCTCGCGTGATTTCTCCCTCTCGCGATGTCTTTACCTGCCTCTTGCTGGATCGCTCTCTGTCTCTTCTCGTCTCTCCTCCCACGTTTTCCTTATCTCCTTATCTCGTTTGCTGCCTCAAGGTCTGCCCCGCTCAGTTTCTTGGGCTTTTTCAAGGTCAGTTCTTTTATTTATTTCTCCTCCACCCCTTCCCTTTCTTGAGGGTTTTGGTCTTCGAGGAGTCGGGGGCCGGGGATATGGGGGATTTTTTACTCACTTTTGCACAATTTCAGTATTTCAGTATTTCAGTATTTCAATATCAAATGTTCCCTTCCTTGAGGGAGTGGATTCTCGCTTCTTCTGCCCTTTCCCTTTGTTGTTTTTACTCATTCTTTATTCTGCCTTGCAGTACACCACAGCCCGCTATACCCTGGGTCTTGGGCTACCACGAGCGTCTCCTCCAAGGCGCCCGAACCGGTTGGGGACAGGGCAGATTGGGAAGTCCAGAAGCTCCGTTGTGGGCTTCGTTATTTTATTAAATTTTCCTTCCTATTCAGATCCCCCCGCCCCTTTACTCTGGCTTCTCTGACTTTTCTAACTTCTCTGACCAACGCCTCCAATTATTTACTCTGGTTGTCCTTCGTCATCTTGCTTTTTACTTACTTTCTTGCCGACATCAGTTGTTCAAAGACCAAGGTGCTTGCTTTATAACTTTTTCTTCTTTTGCTGTGTTCTATTCTTCTTGGTTGTTGTGTTGCTGGCCGGCAGAGATAGAGGGATAGACTTAAAATGTCCTCCCGCCGTGGCTTGAGTCTCGCCACACACCCCGTTGCCGGGCACTTTTTGGGAGCCCCCTTGAGGGGGGCACCACTTTTGCGCCGTTGGCCAAGATGTGGGTGAAAAAGCCCTCCAGGACTTCAATCTGCCTTGTGAAGGAGGGGAGTTTCGACCCCCTGACTCAAAAAAGAAACGCGGCTGTCCCCAGGAGCTTGGGGACACGTCCTCCACCGTTCGGCCACCAGCCTTCTTTATGTTCCTTAAAACTTGAGCTCTATTTAACTAACTGCTTCTCTATATCAGAAGTCTTTAACACATCTTTAACACATCTGCTTATTTCTATCAGGCACTCAAAAACCAACTCTCCTCTTCACACACAGATTCCTAACTGTCATTTTCAAACTCCCTCACTCTAACTGCCTCTTTCAGAACCTTGGCTCTACCCCTTTGGAATGTTCAGCTCTGCTCTCCCCAACTGTCATTTTGGCCGAGCAGCCTTTTCAAATCCTGGGCCTACACTAATCTGCATATGACTAATCGGCTTCACATATGCAAATGAATCCTATCTCTGCTTTTGCTACCCTGTCTGTGCCCATTCTCCCCTATCTGCCATATGTAAACATAGAGCTATACACCAAAACTTTAACATAGAGTAGCAATTTCACTACCAACCCCAAATTGGGAAACAAGTCATCCAGGAATACCTGGCCACTCTAGTTCAAGTTCCCAGGGCCAGATCAACTACACCCAAGAGTATTGAAGGAACTAGCAGAAGTCATTTCGGAACCATTGGCAATCATCTTTGAGAATTCTTGGAGAATGGGAGAAGTTCCAGCAGATTGGAGGAGGGCCAATGTGGTCCCAATCTTCAAGAAGAGAAAGAAAGATGACCCAATCAATTACTGTCCGGTCAGCCTCACGTTGATATCAGGCAAGATTCTGGAAAAAAATTGTTAAGGAAGTCTGCAAACACTTAGAAACAAATGTGGTCATTGCTACTCTATGTTAAATCCACATGGATTTATCAAAAACAAGTCATGCCAGACTAATCATAGAATCATAGAATCATAGAATCAAAGAGTTGGAAGAGACCTCATGGGCCATCCAGTCCAACCCCCTGCCAAGAAGCAGGAATGTTGCATTCAAATCACCCCTGACAAATGGCCATCCAGCCTCTGCTTAAAAGCTTCCAAAGAAGGAGCCTCCACCACACTCCAGGGCAGAGAGTTCCACTGCTGAACGGCTCTCACAGTCAAGAAGTTCTTCCTAATGTTCAGATGGAATCTCCTCTCTTGTAGTTTGAAGCCATTGTTCCGCGTCCTAGTCTCCAAGGAAGCAGAACACAAGCTTGCTCCCTCCTCCCTGTGGCTTCCTCTCACATATTTATACATGGCTATCATATCTCCTGTCAGCCTTCTCTTCTTCAGGCTAAACATGGCCAGTTCCCTAAGCCGCTCCTCATAGGGCTTGTTCTCCAGACCCTTGATCATTTTAGTCGCCCTCCTCTGGACACATTCCAGCTTGTCAATATCTCTCTTGAATTGTGGTGCCCAGAATTGGACACAATATTCCAGATGTGGTCTAACCAAAGCAGAATAGAGGGGTAGCATTACTTCCTTAGATCTAGACACTATGCTCCTATTGATGCAGGCCAAAATCCCATTGGCTTTTTTTGCCGCCACATCACATTGTTGGGTCATGTTTAACTTGTTGTCCACGAGGACTCCAAGATCTTTTTCACACGTACTGCTCTTGAGCCAGGCGTCACCCATTCTGTATCTTTGCATTTCATTTTTTCTGCCAAGGTGGAGTATCTTGCATTTGTCACTGTTGAACTTCATTTTGTTAGTTTTGGCCCATCTCTCTAATCTGTCAAGATCGTTTTGAATTCTGCTCCTGTCCTCTGGACTATTGGCTATCCCTCCCAATTTGGTGTCGTCTGCAAACTTGATGATCATGCCTTCTAGCCCTTCATCTAAGTCATTAATAAAGATGTTGAACAGGACCGGGCCCAGGACGGAATCCTGCGGCACTCCACTTGTCACTTCTTTCCAAGATGAAGAGGAAGCATTAGTGAGCACTCTCTGTGTTCGTCCACTTAACCAGTTACAGATCCACCTCAAGGTCCCCCATGACCTTCTGTCAAACAAACTAGTCCAATGTGGGCTAGGCAAAACTACGGTGAGGTGGATCTGTAATTGGTTAAATGGACGAACCCAGAGGTTTCTCACCAATGCTTCCTCTTCATCCTGGAAAGAAGTGATGAGTGGTGTGCCGCAGGGTTCTGTCCTGGGCCCGGTCCTGTTCAACATCTTTATTAATGACTTAGATGACCCTTCATCTAAGTCATTAATAAGATGTTGAACAGGCCGGCATAATCATCAAGTTTGCAGATGACACCAAATTGGGAGGGATAGAGGTTTCAAAACAATCTTGACAGATTATTGAGATGGGCCAAAACAAACAAAATGAAGTTCCACAGGAACAAATGCATTTCGTTTTCCTCCACTTAGGCAGGAAAACGAAATGCAAAGATACAGAATGGCTCGAGAGCAGTACGTGTGAAAAAGCTCTTGGAGTCCTTGTGGACAACAAGTTAAACATGAGCCAACGATGTGATGTGGCGGCAAAAAAAGCCAATGGGATTTTGGCCTGCATCAATAGGAGCATAGTGTCTAGATCTAGGGAAGTAATGCTACCCCTCTATTCTGGCTTGGTTAGACAACACCTGGAATATTGTGTCCAATTCTGGGCACCACAATTCAAGAGAGATATTGACAAGCTGGAATGTATCCAGAGGAGGGCGACTAAAATGATAAAGGGTCTGGAGAACAAGTCCTATGAGGAGCGGCTTAAGGAGCTGGGCATGTTTAGAAGAGAAGGCTGAGAGGAGCTATGATAGCCATTCATAAATATGTGAGAGGAAGTCACAGGGAGGAGGGAGCAAGCTGGTTTTCTGCTTCTCTGGAGACTGGGATGCGGAACAATGGCTTCAACAATGGGATGCGGAACAATGGCTCCTACAAGAAAGGAGATTCTATCTGAACATGAGGAAGTACTTCCTGACTGTGAGAGCCATTCAGCAATGGAACTCTCTGCCTCAGAGTGTGGAGGACGCTACCTCTCTGGAAGCTTTTAAACAGAGGCTGAATCGGTGCTTGGCCGCTGTGACGGTCTGGATGACCGTTGAAACTGAACTGATTCATCGCTGATCCCGGATCCCCAGGTTTCGGCTGTGACCAGGAGAGCATTCACACAATTAAAACTTGTGCGTCAGCTGCCTGTACCAAAGTCTGACTTGGCCACGGTGATCCATGCTCTGGTTACATCCCGTATGGATTACGGCAACGCGCTCTACGTGGGGTTTCCTTTTAAGACTGTCCAGAAGCTTCCAATGGTCCAGTGTGCGGCAGCCAGGTTGCTAACAGGAGCAGTGCTCAGGGAGCACACAACTCCGCTGTTGCGTCAGCTTCACTGGCTGCCAGTTTGCTACTGGGCACAATTCAAAGTGCTGGCTTTAGCCTATAAAGCCCTAAACGGTTCTGGCCCAGCATATCTATCCAAACGCATCTTCCCTTATGAACCCGCCAGGAACTTGAGATCGTCGGAGGAGGCACTTCTCTCGATCTCACCTGCTTCACAAGCGCATCTGGCGGGGTTGAGAGATAGGGCGTTCTCTGTGGTGACCCCTCAGCTACCTAGGGATATTAGATTGGCCCCCTCCCTCCTGACCTTTCAACCCCCCCCCCCGAAAACTTGGTTTTTTGAGCAAACCTTTGGAACCTCAGTATAACTTAGACAAACTGGAATTGGAAAATGACCTAGGAACGGTTAAGATGATGGAACAAATGACTGAACATGAAGACATAGTTTTAAATTTTTATTGTTCGCTGTTTTTGTGGTTTAAATACTTTGTGATGTTTTTACTTTTGTTAATGTACAAGGGGTATTTTTAAAGTAAGGTCCGTTTTGTTGTAGACACTAGTAGTTTGCACGCGTACCGCAACGAGCGCGTGCGTCGTGTACCGGCATGCCTCGGGAACAACTGTGCTCAGTTTCTGTAGCTAACCTGTACAGTTCTGTTCTGTGCTTTAAAAATGTTTGAGACTATCAACTCACCCTCCGCATGTGAGGTTTGCTCAGTGATACGGTTTTTGTCAGCAAGGAACCTGCCTGCTGCAGAAATTCATCGACAGATTTGTGAAGTGCACGGTGATACTGTTATGAGTGAAATCAAAGTGCGTAAGTGGGTACGACAATTCAAACATTTTTATTATTGTTATTGTGAAGCTCCTGTTCTCACGAATCCTCACTTCAACTGAAGCCACCAAATCGTCTGTAATCAAAGAAGGGAGACTGGAGCGGTCTTCATCATGGACGTTGTCATGGCCATCCTTGAATTGTCGTACCCACTTACGCACTTTGCTTTCACTCATAACAGTATCACCGTACACTTCACAAATCTGTCGATGAATTTCTGCAGCTGCATGCGCTTGTTGCGGTATGCGCGTGAACTACTAGTGTCTACAACAAAACGGACCTTACTTAAAAAATACCCCTCGTATGTATTTTATATATGGCATTGAATTGTGCCGACTTGTTCGCGTTTTGTGCAGTCTACAGAAGGTTCTTATGAGGATATTTTAGTCTAAGCCTTTCTGATCCTCCCTTGTTCAAATAAATGTTTTTTGAAAACCAAGGAATTGTATCTCCAAATCCAGACACATAGTTCTTTGTAGAACCACTACTCCTCTCTCATGCACACTAAAAGACCCAGAATGCTATTCTGACGAATTAGAAATGGCTTGAACATCAGTTTTTTGAAAAAGGGATGCAAAGCAGTCTGTATAAAATGGTTCTCTGCTCATCTTCCTCATCTTGCTGGGCACATGTCACTCAAATGCAAAATTCAAAAGAAAAATACATGGAAAATCCTGGTTTGCACTAGTTTTTAGTATCATTGCATATATTTTGCATAGCATGGCTGCACCTTTTGTGAAATTATTTTACATTTTCATATTTTATTAAGTATTTATTCAGGATCCAGAAATAAGATAATTGCAATACAAATATTACCATGTGAAATACAGTTCCAGAATATAAACAATATAAACTTTGATTCTTTATAAAATTGACCAGTTCTCTGCTTTTGTATGCACAAATTAAACTACTAGACAAATAAAAATGAATATTGTTTGTGCTTTTGAACAAAAAAAGTGGTGTCACCTTTTTCCCCTCAGAAACCATTTTCAAAATTGCAAAAGTGTAACATCAATTGCATTTATTCTCCTCTCTTGTTTTTAAAACATGTTCTAATTCACACCAACATAAACCCAGTTAATCAATATGATTTGGCTTTTATTAATCCCTTAGTATAAGATGTGAATTTAAGCATAGCTATTAAAGAAAATAAGCAATTGCAATGGGCTCTTTCTTGCGATTTTTGCATATTTAGATAATTAAAAACGAAACAGTTCACAATATAATGCAGCAGCCATTATTTGAGTAAGCAATTATTTGATATTTACTGCAAATAGTATCATATACAAATGTAGATTGGCTTCTACTAGGTTACTATAGAAACCGTTTTTACAAATTGTGGTAAAGATTATTTTTATATGAAACTAGCTCACCCTCCATTATCTCATTCTGGGCAATGGCAGAAGGGAACTGGAAATATAGTATCCATTGAACATTCAAGAGGCTAGCTTAAGGTGGGTAATAGAAGTAGGTCAATTAGGTCAAGTAGATCAAGAAGTAGGTCAAGAAGGGTCAATTTTCTGCCCCTTATTCTGGTTTTGGAAAAACATGTCCCTAAACTGTGATTGAGGGAGACTTCCAAACAAGGCACTTTACTCTTTTGGGAGCCAAAAAAACCCCCTGTTGTCTGGGGAGTCTGAAGGGGTCAGAGACCAAAAGGGAGGGAGGGCGAGAGATTTGTGAGGCAGGTAGGCATAAGAAGTCATTTGACCACCAGTCGGGCCTAGATCCAAAAGTAAAGCTATGGGTGCTGCAGGAATAATGAAGTTTGATACCTCTTGTCCAAGAAAAATGCTTCAAAAGGAAACTCCAACATGAAGCTGCAGAACTGAAACATATAGGAAATTGTGTGAAACTTTCATTTTCCTTCTCCAAACTTCTTGGGGATTGTTGGTCATTAGTGAAAGCAATGGCCATTGTATTTCTTATCAGTGGAAATGAGTCAGGAGAAGTATTGTATTCACTTTGGATTGATCTGGGTTTCACATACATTTTATTCCATGACATCATATGTGACCAAGGTAGGACTATGCATAACCTGTCTTGGTTGCTGACCATTTTGTCTTACTAGAAATGTCAGTACTGTTCCATTATCTGGGTGGACTCTCAAAAGGGGGAGAGTTGAAACCATTTCCCCCATTTTGGGGGGTTATTCCCCCTCCTTCCTTTTCCATTTCACAAAGGAGGTTTGTTTCCATGATGGCAACATGGGTGGGGTGAATAACAGGAAAACAGGGGGAAATTGTTTTCATCCTTCAACCACCCTCCCCCTGACTATCCTTCTCTATCTAATGCTTGTAGTGTCCTCCACCAGGATAATGGAACAGTACTGTGAAATGTCTTATTTTTGTACTTGTGGTATTTTCCACTTTGTACACGCGAAGAAGGGCTTTCTAGAACTAGCACATCACTAGAGGTGGGCAAGACATATACTTCGGCCACATTACTTTCAAAGGCCCAAACTTTCGACTAATCAGAAAAAGACAAACAATGCACTTGTTGCAACCATAGCACACAGTCAAATGACAAATAAAGTACAATAGAAGGGGAAACAATGTTACACGAGACAGGTGGCACGTAGGAATTATTTTGGGGAAGAATGGGTTCCTGCATTCTGAAGTTTGTTTTGCAATGAGACTATATCTGAAAACAAATATGAAAAAGTCAGAGAACTGACTGCCTTAGGGATATTTAGATTCCTTTGAAAACCTTTTTAGATTCAGATTTTTAAAGTTTTAGCCCCTTTATCAACCAAGGCACCAATAGGATAAAAAAATCAACAAGATAAAACTGACATTTAAAAAATAAACAAACATATAACATTTCCAATGTTACTAATGTCAAGAATTAATAAAGCATTTCGTTAGGAGACTATAACATGGTGCGGATGACTTTTTGGATGTAGTACATTTGTGCAGTAACATATATTATCCTGATATGCTAAGGCTGTGATATTCACATCTCAACATTCTTTAAATGAAGTTTACAGCATTAACAACTACATTTTCTCTACATATAACATATGAGAATGGAATGAAAAATTAGGGTGTTGAATTTAAATGTTTATGAAACACAGGAAGTCTTTTTATACATTATTGCATTTCTAAATTGCTTAAAATAGGAAATTGATATATTTCTTCAAAAAGAGGGAAAGAGATGGAACTGGAATAACTGATAACTTTGGTTCTATAATGTTTTATTCCCAAGCAGCAATTTTCCTCAGAATAAAATCTGTTTGACCAATCCAGCTACATCTGCTTCTAAGAAACAGAATCTTTAGTGTTTGAGTTCATGTGTGGTTATTGCTCTGTGGCTTGTTGAAGTACCTCCTTGCTTCAACACTACTGAGGGATACTGAGCAACGCGATGGGTTCTGTCTTCTGTACTCAATGCTGTCTGCTATTGCTTCCTTGATTATCTGCAAGGAGAAAGAAAAGAATGCATTAATTGTAGTACTAGGAATGCAGTGAAGCTATGACTTCCTGCTGTCCTCAAGCACCACCAGACTTTAAGTGGAAATGAAGTGGCTGTCTACAAAGACTGCTTTTATAAACTTGTATATACCACGAAGAAAGGAAATACTCTGAAGGAAGCTGCTGCTGTCATCTTAAATTCAGAAAACATTAAAAAAAAACCATGACATTCTTGAAATAACAAAAGGATTTCCACATTTCCTGTACAGTTAAATTAACAAAAGTATCCCAACACAATTCCTACACACACCATCAAACCCAGCCTAAAGAATTGTGCAATGATAGTGCTTTAATTTCTAGATAGTGATTAGAATTACAGCACCCCACCCCATATCCAAGGGATGTGTGACAACAGATGGCATTAAATTAGCTTACTTCCAGTTCCGTCGTGCATTGGAGGACCTAGAGCAGTGGTTCTCAACCTGTGGGTCCCCAGGTGTTTTGGCCTACAATTCCCAGAAATCCCGGTCAGCTTACCAGTTGTTAGGATTTCTGGGAGTTGAAGGCCAAAACATCTGGGGACCCACATGTTGAGTACCACTGATCTAGAGAATCATATTTTCTCTAGGTCAAAATCATATTTTCCTAGGCATGTATAAGTGAAACTGCAGATATGAGTTCCATAATTATTTATTTATTTATTTACTATATTTGTATACCGCTCTTCTCAGCCCTCGGGCGACTCAGAGTGGTTAACAATAGCAAAATTCAATGCTCAAAAACATCATAAAACAGTAAAAAACAATTAAAACAGTAGCATAATAAACATTCAATATAAACCAATAAAACATCTCATTAGCGTCTCATAGTTAAAATCAAGATCCAGTCTCATCATCCAATTGTTCCATATTCCTGCCTATTTAAATGCCTGCTCGAACAACCAGGTCTTCACTTTCCTCCGTAATGTCAAAAGGGAGGGGGCTGATCTAATATCTGTAGGAAAGGCATTCCACAGCTGAGAGGCCACCACTGAGAAGGCCCTGTCTCTCATCCCCGCCAAACGTATTTGTGATGCAGGCGGGACAGAAAGCAGGGCCTCCCTAGACGATCTTAACATCCTAGCTGGTTCTCACAACAGGAGCGACTCCTGATACGACAAACAAACAAGCTGGTTCATACCGTTGCAGTAGTCTATATTATAGTGGAGTCTCACTGTATATTTATCTACACAAATTGACCATCCCTCACAGGCAATGAAATTGTTAGATAAGAGAAAATACAAGTTCATTGAGTTAATGAATGTATAATAACACCACTGACATCTATATGACTGGTCTTTCTTGTGAATGCAGTTGAAGGGGGAGACAGGGGCATATATAGACATGCACACATCTCAATGCACAGGAATGGAGAGTTTTTAACCTGCATTAAATCCCTCCTGCAGCCTTCTACCCTATAGTAGATAGAGTAGAAGATAATAATCTATCCCAACAGGAAAAGAGAAATCTTGGAAGCTGTATTAATAGGGGATAGGAGAGATGGCAGTATCTTCTATTCCACAACAATCTGTTTTCCTGTTTCAAGGAAAACAGCAATCACAGCATGGGTTATTGGAAATTGGTAGAAATTTTCACAATTTCAATTGCCCTGGTGGGTTCCACTGTGAGACTGGAAATTTCCCTCTGTTGTCCCCATGGTTCCTTCTCAGTCAACCTTTATTATTGACTAGAGGTGTCCAGGTTATTTGAGAAAAGCATCGTTTGGCTGTGCTCCAAGTGTAGCCTAGGTGTCAGCTGGGTACAGTAGTTGCAGGTGAACTACAGCTTCCATATGGGAGTCCCATTGTCCATCCTACTTCAAACTGCACAAGGATACAGAATGGGTAATGGGGGCTCTGGATGGCAAGTTTGGTCTTGATCAGTCATTGGTATGTGACACAGTGGCCTGAGGAAGCAAGTGAAGGTACTGGAAGTCCCATGTCAGTCCGGAACCCGCACCAGGATGCAGAGGCTCTGTGTGCAAAGTTTGGTGTGGGTCTCAGTGGTCTCAGGAAGTGAATGAAGGTACTGCAAGTGCCATCATCCATGGTCCATTCTCCTCCAAATTGCACCGGGATGTAGAATTGGACATGACGGCTCTTTGTGCCAAGTTTGGTCTTGATCAGTCATTGGTGCGGGTCTCAGTGGTCCCAGGAAGTAAGTGAAGGTACTGCAAGTCCCATCACCCATGGTCCATCATCCAACAAACCACACCAGCATGTAGAGTACATCATGGGGGTCTGCCTACCAAGTTTGGTCCAAGTCTGTGATTTGTGAATACCAAGTTCAATCTCAAGAAGTCATTGATGTGGGTAGGAATGGTCTCAAGAAATAAGTGAAGATACTGCAGTTCCCATAGTCGAAAGTCTCCCAAACTGCACCAGGATGTAAAGTGGACTGTGTGTACCAAGTTCGATCTTGATCCATCATTGGTGAGGGTTGCAGTGATCTCAGAAAGTGAGTGAAGGTATTGCAAGTCCCAGCATCCATGGTCAATCCTCGTAACTGTACCAGGATGTAGAGTGGGTCATGGGGGCTCTGTGTGCAAAGTTTGGTCTTTATTGGTAATTAGATGAGTGTTGCTGTGGTCTCAGGAAGCAAGTGAAGGTGCCATCATCCATGGTCCATCCTCCTTCAAACCATAACAGGGTGTTGAGTGGGTCATTGTGGCTCGGTGTGTCAGGTTTGGTCTTGATCAGTCATTGGATGGGGATTGAAGTGGTCTCAGGAAGTGAGTGAAGGTACTTCAAGTGCCATCATCCATAGTCTGTCCTCACCCAAACCACACAAGGATGTAAAGTGGGTCATCAGGG
This sequence comes from Anolis sagrei, assembly GCF_037176765.1. NCBI lineage: Eukaryota > Metazoa > Chordata > Lepidosauria > Squamata > Anolidae > Anolis > Anolis sagrei. The sequence continues at coordinate 120,164,453 of NC_090024.1, forward strand.
GTCTGTGTGCCAATTTTGATCCAGGTCTGTGATTGGTGGGGGTCGCTGTGGTCTGTGGAAAGTGAATCAAGTGAAGGTACTGCAAATCCCATGGTCCACCTTCCCCCAAACCAGAGCAGGATGTAAAGTGGGTCATGTGGGCCCTCTGTGCAAAGTTTGGTCCTGATCTGTCATTGTTTGGGACCACAGTGGTCTGTGGGTGTTGAAGCATTTGGAAGTACTACAAATCCCATTATCGGTGGTCCTTCCTCCCCCAAACTGCACAAGGATGTAAAGTTGGCCATGAAGGCCCTGTGTGCTAAATCTGTTCTTGATCCATCATTCTTGTGGGTCACAATGTTTTCAGGAAGTTTGTTAAGGTACTGCAAGTACCTTAACAAACTGTGTGTACCAAGTTCGATCTTGATCCGTCATTCATTGGTGAGGGTTGCTCACCATTGTTCATCCTCCCCCAAACCAGATAAAAAGTGGGTCTTGGTCCAGTTCTGTCATTGTTTGGTCCTGTTCTGTCATTGTTGGGGGCCACAGCATTTTAAAGTACTACAAATCCCACAATCCATGGTCCACCTCCACCAAACCACACCAGGATGTAAAGTGGGTCATGGGGGTTATGTGAGCCAAATTTGGTCCAGGTCCGTCACTTGTTCACATCACAGTGGTCTGTGAAAGCGGCAGCCAATCAGAACGCTGCCACATACATACACCACACTCCCTCCCGCTGCATACAAACATTGGCTTTTATTATATACATAGATATAGAGTAGCTTGAGGACCCGGCGGTGCCCGGGTTATTTGAGAAAGGCATTGTGTGCCAGGGTTGGTCTTTATCGGTTATTTATGTGGCTCGCAGCGCTCTCAGGAAGTTAGTCAAGGTACTGCGAGTTCCATCGTCCATGATTCCTCCAAACTGTGCCAAGTGGTCATGTGGGCTCTGTGTGCCAAGTTTGGTCTTGATCAGTCTTTGGATGAGGGTTGCGGTGCTCTCCAGAAGTGAGTGAAGGTACTGCAAGTCCCATCATCTGTGGTCCGTCCTCCCAGAAACCGCACCAGGATGTAAAGTGGGTCATGGGAGCTCTGTGTGACAAGTTTGGTCTTGATCGGTCATTGGATGAGGGTGGCAGTGCTCTCAGGATGTGAATGAAGGTACTGCATCATCCATGGTCTGTCCCCCTTCAAATGGCACCAAAATGTAGAGTGGGTCATGGGGGCTCTGTGTGTCAAGTTTGGTCTTTATCAGTCACTGGATGAGGGTTGCAGTGGTCTCAGGATGTGAGTGAAGGCCCAGCACCAGCAGGTCCGCCAAATCCGGAAGAAAATGGTGGAAATCATGACATGAGAAGTACAAACATCCCCAAACCGCACCAGGGGGCTCTGTGTGACAAGTTTGGTCCTGTTCTGTCATGGTTGAGGGCCACAGTTTGGGAACCGAACAGCTGGGAACCGAACAGTTTGAAACTACTGCATATCCCATCATCCGCTGTCCATCCTCCCCAAACCACACCAGGACATAAAGGGGGTCATGGGGGTTATGTGTGCCAAGTTTGGTCCAGGTCCGTCGCTCAAGCCTGTAGAATTGGGAGCCAATCAGAAAGCTGCCACATACACACGTCTGCCCTCCACATACATGCATACATACGAATATGCACTTTTATTATAGATATAGATATGTGGACATAGATTTGTTACAGAGAGTGCACTCTGGAGTTCTAGCATGGTTTATAGTGACTCTGATTTTTGAAAAACATTGTTTATTTTATTGTCGAAGGCTTTCATGGCCGGAATCACTGGTTTGTTGTAGGTTTTTCCGGGCTATATGGCCATGTTCAGGAGAAAAATTGCCTCCAGAACATGGCCTTATAGCCCGGAAAAACCTACAACAACCCATTGTTTATTTTACTTTGAACCACTGTAAATAATCCCAGCTTCTTTTTCTCCAGAATATACAATTGAGAAAGACATTCAGATCTAGGAGGAGGAGACTTTTATTATATTATTCTCATGAGTTAATATAATAATGCTTGATGTGCAAGCAGATTATAGTCAGTTTGACCCAGTTCTGTATTTCCTTCTGCTCAACTTTTGGGTTGGTTTCTAGCTTCTTTTCAAAGTACTTTCAATGTAATGAGAATGTATTTATAGTCAATCCCAGCCAGGATGCCCAATGATAGGTGACGAAGAAAGAACCATAACCATAATGTAAGGTATGTACATTAAAGTATAGATGTTTAGTGGAAAACCACCTTTGACCTTGACTACAGAAAACCTTTGAAAGTCATAGTTTCACCACAAGACAACAAGTCATAGAATCATAGAATCATAGAGTTGGAAGAGACTTCATGGGCCATCTAGTCCAACCCCCTGCCAAGAAGCAGGAATATTGTATTCAAATCACCCCTGACAGATGGCCATCCAGCTTCTGTTTAAAAGCTTCCACACTCTGGGGCAGAGAGTTCCACTGCTGAACGGCTCTTACAGTCAGGAAGTTCTTCCTCATGTTCAGATGGAATCTCCTCTCTTGTAGTTTGAAGCCATTGTTCTGCGCCCTAGTCTCCAAGGAAGCAGAAAACAAGCTTGCTCCCTCCTCCCTGTGGCTTCCTGTCACATATTTATACATGGCTATCATATCACCTCTCAGCCTTCTCTTCTTCAGGCTAAAAATGCCCAGCTCCTTAAGCCGCTCCTCATAGGGCTTGTTCTCCAGACCCTTGATCATTTTAGTCGCCCTCCTCTGGACACATTCCAGCTTGTCAATATTGCTCTTGAATTGTGGTAACCAAATCAGAAAAGAGGGGTAACATTACTTCCCTGGACCTAGACACTATGCTCCTATTGATGCAGGCCAAAATCCCATTGGCTTTTTTTGCCGCCACATCACATTGTTGGCTCATGTTTAACTTGTTGTCCATATGAGGACTCCGAGATCTTTTTCACACGTACTGCTCTCAAGCCAGGCGTCCCCCATTCTGTATCTTTGCATTTCGTTTTTTCTCCCAACGTGGAGTATCTTGCATTTGTCCCTGTTGAACTTCATTTTGTTAGTTTTGGCCCATCTCTCTAATCTGTCAAGATCGTTTTGAATTCTGCTCCTGTCCTCTGGAGTATTGGCTATCACTCCCAATTTGGTGTCGTCTGCAAACTTGATGATCCTGCCTTCTAGCCCTTCATCTAAATCATTAATAAAGATGTTGAACAGGATCGGGCCCAGGACGGAATCCTGCAGCACTCCGCTCGTCACTTCCTTCCAGGATGAAGAGGAAGCATTGGTGAGAATTACCCTCTGGGTTCATCCATTTAACCAATTACAGATCCACCTCACTGTAGTTTTGCCTAGCCCACATTGGACTAGTTTCCTTGCCAGAAGGTCATGGGGGACCTTGTCGAAGGCCTTACTGAAATCCAGGTACATCCACGGCATTTTCCGCATCTACCCAGCTTGTAACTCTATCAAAAAAAGAGATCAGATTAGTCTGGCATGACTTGTTTTTAGCGATGACCACATTTGTTTCTAAGTGTTTGCAGACCACTTCCTTAATAATCTTTTCCAGAATTTTGCCTGGTATCGACGTGAGGCTGACTGGACGGTAGTTGTTTGGGTCATCCTTTTTGCCCTTCTTGAAGATTGGCCCTCCTCCAATCTGCTGGAACTTCTCCTGTTCTCCAAGAACTCTCAAAGATGGTTGCCAATGGAACTTCCGCTAGTTCCTTCAATACTCTTGGGTGTAGTTGATCTGGCCCTGGGGACGAACTCATTTAGAGCGGCCAGGTATTCCTGGATGACTTGTTTCCCAATTTGGGGTTGGATATCCTCTAATCCCTCATCCACTCCATCTTGCTGAGGTTGAAGATGACTTTCTTTTTGTGAGAAGACCGAGGCAAAGAAGGCATTAAGTAGTTCTGCCTTTTCCCTACCCCCTGTCAGCATTGCCCCATCTTCTCCTCGAAGAGGCCCTATCGCCTCCTTGTTTTTTCTTTTTCTACTGACATAAGAAAAGAAGCCCTTTTTATTGTTTTTCAGGTCCCTGGCAAGCCTGAGCTCCGCATTTGTTAGGATGAGATCAAGAGTAGCCAATCCCCTTGTTACCTCTTCTACCTTCTGGACCATGAAATTGTCTGCAAGGCAATCGAGGAATTTGTTGGACTTTGTACTCTTGGCCGAGTTCGTTTTCCAGCAAATATCGGGATAGTTGAAATCGCCCATGACTACTACATCTCTTCTCTGTGCCTGTTTGGTCAACTGTTGGCAGAAGACTTCATCAAGTTCTTCCTCCTGGCTTGGAGGTTTGTAGTAGACGCCTACAGCAAGATCTTTTTGAGTCCCAGTTCCCTTGATTCTTATCCAGATGCTTTCAAGCTGGTTTCCCGGATTGCTGTCTTGCATCTCTACTGCAGCATAAGAGTTTTTGACATATAAGGCTACTCTGCCTCCTCTCCCCTTTGTCCGATTACTATGAAAGAGGTTATAGCCCCCGATGTCTACATTCCAGCGATAGGAGTCATCCCACCAGGTTTCAGTGATGCCTATGATATCATATTTGTGATGTTGTGCTAAAAGTTGGAGTTCATCATGTTTATTTCCCATGCTCTGTGCATTAGTGTAAAGACATGTGAGCTCGTGAGCTGTTTAATTGGGAGTATTGTGCTTTCAGTACTTGGTCCTTGTTGTGTTTGTGCAGCCCTCTGTTTAGCCTTCTGTCACATTCCTTATTAAAATCTGATCATCCCAATTTAATTGGGATTTATTTTATGTGTTCAGAAGATACTATTTATTTATTTATTTCACATATTTATATCCTGTCCTTCTCACCCTCAAGGTCGGGGGGACACAGGGCAGCTTATAGCAGACAATCATTTGATGCCATCAAACAAAGTCATAAATAACAATTACAGTTAAAACAGCAATTAAAACATTAATTATTAAACATTCATTTAAAATCAATCATAGTCCAGGTTAAACCATTGTCAGTCACATAGTTAGTCTCAGTCTTGATTACTGCATCTATTTATATCTACAACTTCTTTTTGTTTTCAGAAAATACAATTGATACTAAGACTTCACATGAAAATATTATCAATTCACCCTTGAAATGCTTGTTTTCTTTTTGCAGTAAATATTAAGATGGTGCTTTCTTCTCTTTTCCCCCCACTTTGCACACACTGGAAATTAGTTTGAAGTAGAGAATGAAACTTAGTAGATTGCAGGATGGGACCAGAGATTAACCACCTCTACATCTGCAGCAAAAATCTTTGTTTAATGAAATTGCTAGCAGAAGGATAAAGCTTCTGATCTATTGCTTATTGCAGCTCATAATTGTGATGTTACCAAGAATGTTTATGTAGTGAATCATTTCCTTTGGCATTAGAAGTACACTTACTTTAATATTAAACCTATGCCCACAGGAGTCCAGCCTCCTTATGGGGGAGTTAAGATTGGATAAGAATAGATGATCTGAAAAAGTTACTTTTTTGGATCAAAACTCTGCAGCAAGTATGGCGGTTTAGGAACCCCATCACAATACATACAGTAGCTTTCTGGAGGGAATGTCATTGTAGAATAATAATGGTGAAGAAGGGATACAGCACTAATACCACAGAGCAAGGCACAGGGACCACTTGACTAGGAACCATTCTCCAACATTAGTACCAAAAGGGTTACGGATTAGTTTTTGGTCAACTTTAGATTTGGTTTGGTTATTTGGGGTGCCCACAGGAGTAAGGGGCAAAGAAGGGTGTGGGTGGGTTTTGAGGCAGCCTTTGAAGGGGATGGCTTGGGCTAAATCCTGAGGGGAAAGGCCCACAGAGGAGCCCCACTCCACTTGTGGGGCTTTCCTTCAACTTCCACCTCAAAACCCCTCCTCCTTTAACCCAAGTTAATTCTCAAACCAGGGGAAAGATGTTATGCTCCTCTCTTGGCATCTCCCAAGAATAACTGGGTGGCAAGGGCTGCCACCTGGCCTCCTTGGCGAGTCCTGCCTTCCTTCTTCCGCAGCAGCTGCCTCCCTCCCTGCCTCATTCACGGCTGCTCATGTGTGCCTCTCAGTGGGGAAATACCGCTACTGCCAAGCCAACCGGGAAACAACTTCTGGCTGGAAACAGAGCGAGGGAAGGTAGAAATAAAATAAAATAAAATAAAATAAAGAGGAAGAAAGTTCGTGGCCTGGATTTTCGTTCTGGCGGCCCACTGCTGGTCCGCGGCCCACAGGTTGAGAACCACTGGTATAACACAACTGAATAAAAAGTCAAAACAATATTCTAAACACACATACATCTTGTAGAGCAAAATAATCAGTGCATGTCCACTGAGAAACAATCAATGATTTTCCATCCTTAAAACGTATTTACGTTTTAAGGACAGAAAATCATTGATTGTTTCTCAGTTAAAGAATTATTTCCCAACACTTTGGGAAAAATGACACAGAAATGAGAATTGGGTCTAATTCTGGCATTTACAAGTTTTGGGACAATTGTTCTGAGAAAAAACATACACGCGTGGTTTTTTTTTATTTGTACCTTGAATGTTGAGAGATCCTTTCTAATCAAAGATGTGAATAGTAACAATATTTTTCACTTAAACTATCACCACCAAAGATAGCTTTGAGCCTGTCAAGACTCTCTAAGTGTATTAATTTACATTTTTGTCATTAATCCCCTTTTCCTGTCAGACTGAAAATAGTTTCAACGCTATGTCTAGCTAGAAGGAGCTTCTACATAGGTGCTGAGGTTCTCAAATTCCCAAGCTGAACAACCAACCTCAAAGAAAGAAAGGTACTTGTTCTTATTCAAACCCTAAAATTATCTCTCCCTGCTCATCTGCCTTTCTAGTCTGTTGAAGAAATAAACAAACCATAGCTTATGCTTCAGCATCACTTCTTGGGATCCTATCATGGGATATTTAATGTTTGTTTTCCCATCAGATTATCCTTATGTGGAAAAAAGAGCTCCATGCTGCGTGTGTTTTCTGTTTGACTATATGACCATTAAGGAAGCCACTGCTCAGTGAAAGAAGGGAAAATGTGACATAAAAACCCAAGTCTTCACAAAGGAAAAAGTATTACACAACAAACAAATGGGGGGATTTGTTCTACCTATTTTCTCTTTCAAAATATACTTTTTTCCTTCCTCATTTCAAATTGGCCCTGTGGAGCAGATATTATTCCCTTCACCCCAAGGATGAGGAATGAGTCACTTTTGGACTGAAAATCTTATGATGCCTATCCAGTGAATTATGTTGGAACTGGCAGTTATCCTATTGCCTAGTAGGCTTGTGCAATTCAGTTGGAGGGCCTTCCGTTTTTGGAATCCAAATTTTGTTGGGTACCCAGATCAGTTTTTGGGAGCCTCCCGAAAATTGGCTAATCTGTTTTTGGCTAAGCAGCTGAAAAATCTGATAAGTTCTGGCCTATTGGCAGCAATGGGGAATGTAGGGGTTCAGCCTGTGATTGTTTGTTTGCCACAGGAGAATTATCATGACCAGGACCCTTCAGAGGTTCCCATGTTTGACTTTAATGATCAGGTTTCTGTTGATTCTCAGGGGTTTGTGAATGCAGATGATGGCCTAGAAAATGCCGTTAGCCAGAGTGAAACTGAGGAGGATTCTGGGATTGCTGGTTCCCAAGGCAAAGATGTCTTGAGACAGTCTGATGTGAAACAGGCTGAAGCCAAACAGTCAAGGTTAGATAGTGCGAAAGAATGTGCTAATAAGCAAACCGGAGGAGGCAATCTTTGATCGTAGAGGGCAAATCTATCATGATCATCCCCTGGACTTGGGAGGAGGCGTTCAGCAAGATTAAGAGAAAGAAGGGGTTCGAGAGAGGTTTCCCAAGGGAATCGGAATGCTTTTGTCATGGCGTTTTGAATAAATATAGGGCCTGTATATGCTTGCTCTTCAGTGAGTCCAACATTCAGCTTCCATTCCCGCTTCATGCCTTTGTTTCATGCGGAGACTCATGTAATACCTTGCTTCTGATTCATGTTCATGCTGAGACTTTTGTAAGCTTTGTATCTTGATTTCAAGCTGCTTTTGGTGCTGTTCAAGTTTGCTCTAGATTCTTCAAGGGACTACCTTTTGGACTTAATAACACTAATAACACTTTATTTATATTCTGCCCTTCTCACCCTGCAGGGACTCAGGGTGGGTCACAGAACACATACACGGCAAACATTCAATGCCGCTTTTGTATAGACAATACACAGACAGACAGAACAGAAAGGAGATGTTGTTGACTCAGTGTCCAGCTGTTTTTTGTGGGTGATTTTGGTGCCAAAGAAGGTGAGTCCAGCCACAGGTGGTGCTGTTGCTCCATTCTCTATGACGAAGAGCTGTCAGGACTTCCTCTTTCCTTTTTGATCACCCAGCATTTTCTGATCTTTCTTTATGGTGTCATAAAACACCTCCCCCGCTTTTAGTGGTACCTAATTGCTCTAATTACAGCTAAACCTCTTTTTGGACTGCATAGGTAAACAGTAAGCAGGGCTGACAGTCGACCGCTCATGCTGACCCAGGGCTTCGAACTTGCAACCTTTGGTTGACAGATCTTCTAGTTGCTGGTGATTTATCAGCTATGCTAAACCTCCGGCCCAAGGACTATTAAGGACTATTTTTTCTTCGTGGTCTCTGTGAATGCACTCATGTGGAGTGTCTGTGCCTGCGCAGGCCCCAACAGAAACTTCTCTATTTTAAACTTTTCAAGTTTTGGCGGTAACCCCGCCCATATCGCCGACTTCTGCCGTCACTGCCAAGCCTTAATGGCACAATCTCGGAAAAAACGAATTCACCACTTGCAGTACTTGCTGTACCAGCAGCCTTGGCACCGGCACCATCGACGTCAACAGCTTGACCATCGACTTCGGCATCGGCATCGACTCCAAGACCTCAGCAGCGGCACTGACATTGGAGCCGGCTGATCTGCCCACACAACCCGCAACTCGCCAAGCAAAGGCGACTAAAGTAGCGCAAAAGAGGCTTCGAGCGACGATGTCGACGACGTCGAAGACTTCGAAGCCGGCTAAACAGACTATGAGACCTCTGAGACCGTACGTGTACGTCATGCTCTGTGGTGAGGTCGGCCCACTCCATGAGGTCGACGACTGCAACTCTGCCATCGTCGACGGCTGTGCGCATTGCCTTTCGAAAGGCTCAGGAGGAATCCCGTCGTGCCACGACCTCCTCCTCTTTGGTCCCTCCTACACTGGGCAAGTTGCTCTCAAAGTCGGCGTTGACTCAACCCCTGGCAAAAAAGAAAAAGACGATGCCTCAGCCCCCTTCTTCATCCTCTTCATCAAGAAGGGCGACAACAGCCTCATTGGCCACCTCATTTGCGAGGTCTTCGCCAATCCAATTGGTCCAGCCGGAGCCCCTTCAGCAACCGACACAGGAGAAACTGATGCTGACAGAGGTGCCCATAGAGTGGCCAGAATCGCCAGTTATCCCGATGGATACCTTGATAGAGGCACCCAACAGGCCCCTGGACTTACTGCCAGACAAGAGCTCTTTCCACCCAGGGTGATGCTGGAAAGAGGGAGAAAAATGGCCAGACTGGCACATGCTGCTCAGTCGTCAGCCTCCAAACAGCCTCCACCCCCATCTTCGCTTTGGCTCCCACCACCTCCTCCACCTCCACACAACCCTTCCTCATCCTCACCCCCTCCATCTGAAGAAGAGGAAGATGGAGAACTTGCTGCCTCGGTCCATTCGGGCCCGGTATCGAGAGGCCACAATGCCTACAAGGCTGACCCTCCGTCACCGACGGATAATGTCAGGGCCTTCGCTGACCAAATGGCCCACATGGCAGACACTTTGGGCCTGGAGGTTAAACACACATCCAAGGCAGTTACTGACCCAGTGATCAAGCGGGTCTAATCGGAGATGCCACCGGCCCCTCTGCTAACCTTCCTGCCATATCTCCTTGATGTGATCCAAGCCTCTTAGAAGACCCCGTCCTCCATCCCTCCTACCTCCAAGAAGATTGAGGCCTGGTACCGGACTGACGATGAGGGCCTGGAATGGCTGAAGAACCACCCCGACACAAATTCGGTGGTGGTGAAGGCAGCACAGGCATTTGGGAGGCAATCCTCGACTCCCTCAGACCAGGAGGGAAATAGATTCGACGCCGTTGGCCGAAAACTATATTCAGGTGCCCTCTTGTTAGCCAAGATGGTGAACTATGGCGCGTATCAACATGCGTATCAACAGATCCTGTGGGAAAAAGCCACGCCCTACTTCCAACAGATGTCGGAAGATCATACGGTTCTGACCACCCTGGCCCAGGAGGCGAACTCTTTGGTGCATCACCAGATACAAATCACCTCCAAATCACCTTCCCAGGAGATACGGCTGGGAAGGTGATTGCCCATGCGGTTGCTATCAGAAGACACGCCTGGCTCCGGTCTTCCGGCCTCTCGACATCGTCAAGGCAGGTCATTGAGGACTTGCCCTTTGACGCCCTTGGTCTTTCCAATGCCGGGACCACCGATAAACTGAAGGCAAACCAGGACTTTAAAATACTGGCAGCCAAGTGCGGTATCGAGAACCAATCCCAATCCCAAAGAACAAGGTGGTTCCAATATTCGAGGCGACAGAATGGAGCTCCATACCGGCAATTTCAGTATTATCAGACTGTTCACCCCCTGCAAGCCACAACAGCCCCAGCAGCGTTGCTCACAACCGCAGCAGCAACGCTTAAGACCCCGCCAGACATCGGGCGGAAACTATCCTAGACGCCATGTTTGACGTTCTCTTGGACGATACCGTCTCCTTATCCGGTACCGATGCTGTTCCCATGTCCCTCCTTTCACACCCTGCCCTCGAGCTTCAACCTTGACAACCACCATTCAGTGACCGCCTTGTGAACTTCATCGATGCATTGCAAAGTATCACCTCAGATATGTGGGTGCTAAGGATTGTGGAGGATGGTTATGCATTGGAGTTCGAAGAACTTCCCCCAACAGGACAGATTGTCGAAACCGAACCCTCCTCTCCAATCCTATCGGAGGTTGACGCCCTTCTTCTAAAAGGGGCAATTTCTCCCCTACCAGAATGCTACAACGGGCAGGCCTTCTTCTCGAAATACTTCGTCGTCCCCAAGCCGGATGGTTTCCTCTGCCCAATCTTGGACTTGAGAGACCTCAACTCCTTCATCAAACCTCAGAAGTTCAGAATGGTGACAGTATCTTCCATACTCCCCCTCCTCAGACACGGGGATTTCTTCACGTCAATCGACTTCCGGGACGCTTATTTCCAACTGTCAATATGAAGGCACCACAGCCATTTTCTTGCGTTCTGGGTTGCAGGACAGATTTACTCCTTCAACGTGCTTCCGTTCGGGCTTGTAATGGCTCCAAGGACTTTCACAAAATGTATGTCTGTAGTGGCTGCATCTCTAAGAAAGGAATTTTTCCATATTTGGACGATTGGCTCCTGGCAGCACGCTCTCCAGCACTCCTGAAATCGCAAATTCAAAAGACGGTCTTCCTCCTCGGAGACCTTGGTGTCCAGCTGAACAAAGAAAAGTCGCACTTGACTCCAATGACATGCATAAAGTTCATCGGCGCCATGTTCGATTCGCTGACCCAGTCTGTGTACCTTCCCGAAGCAAGGTTCAGAGCCCTCCGTCTCAAAGCACTCCAAGGCATTCGGTCTCGGATGGTATCGACCAAGCAGATCCAAATCCTACTAGGCCACATGGCTTCTACAGTGATGGTAACCCCACTGGCAAGACTGCGGTTCCGACCTCTACAAAGGTGGTTCCTCGACCACTTCAACCCAATCAGAGACCACGCGTCAAAGCGCCTCACCATTCGCCATTCTTAGGGCGATGAACGGCCTTGGCAGAGGAATGATCAGCCAGCTTGGATTTCTTCTGCTTGCCAGGCTTGGTCGCCAAAGCTTCGCCATGCACCCCCGCCTCCAGCACTGCAGGTAAGTCTGACCCCGGGGGCTGGGGGCAGTTGGAGCAGAGGGGGGTTCTGATAACGCCCTCTTTGCAACCTTCGGTGGCGGTGGCAGGAGGACCTGTTCATAAAGAAGGGCTTTCAGGCAGATTTGCCTATGTTTGCGGGCTGGGGGGGGGGGAGAAAGACTGGCAAATAGAGCATGTGTGCGTTGCATGGCTCTCCCCCAGGCACAGGAGGCAAATGGGATGAGCATCCGTATCAGGGTAATTCCCCCCACATTGGGCACATGTCTTAAAGACGGCCGCCATTTTAATAGGGAGAAAGGAGAGATACAGGCCTGAGAGTAGTCAGAACGATCCGAGGTCAGTAGCGGGGGCAAACAGAGTCCAAATCAGTGGGCAAGAGTGGTCAATGTCCAGTCCAAAGTAGTCAAAGTCCAGTTAAGAGTCACAAATGCAAAAGAAGATTGAGCTAGTCACTAACAGAGAGAGAGGTTCCCTAACTGCTGCTTTAAGCGTGGAAAGAGAGAACTGGCTGGCAGCCCCACCTACCGGCTTTTATCTTTTGAATTCCAGAAGGTTCCGAAACTGTCTGTGCAGGCGCAGAAAACCCATATGTGTGCATTTCACAGGACCACGCAGAGGAAACATTCAATACAACCTACCATACTTTAACTTTTGGTATCTACTATTATTTATCTTCTTATACATATTATCTATCTCTCACCACTGTACTCATCCCCCAAGCCACGGCTTTCACATATCATCTGTCCAAAATTTCAATTCTTCTTGTGGAGGTAACTTTTAAAATCCTTTTTCAATAAATTTTCTCCATACCTCATTGAAAATCACTTTGTTTCCATATACCTCTTTTAATTTTTAATATACATGTCAGCTTATCATTTATTGCCAATTTCCATACTTGTTTGTACCACTCCTCTATTTATTTCTCTTTTCCAATTCCTTGTGTAGTGAAATCTACCTTTAAGTCAACCAGGCCGAAGCCTGCATGACAGTAGCTGTCATCTTGGAAGGCAGGCAGAGCAGGAGGAGGAGTCAAGCCGACTCCTGATTGGTGGGAGCAATTAGGGGAGGAGTCGGTTGAGAGAGGGAAAAAGGCTGCCAGCTTTTGACAGAAGAGAGAGAAGTGTCTTGACATGAGACACAGAAGGATGAGATTTTAAGATAGGAAGCTACAGTAGGAATCTGACAAGGAAAGAAAGTTTTTAAAGTGAGCCTTAAGATTAGGGAATAAGCAGCAGACAAGGGCTAAGGTTACTGTATTGAGAGGATCAGTAACAGAAAGACTTGTCTGATTATACTGAGGAAAAGTATGAGAGCTCATTAGCCCTGTGGGGGAGACAGACAGGAGTCTGTTCTCCAAGTGTTACTGTTTCTAAAGATAGAGCAGTGTGTTTAAGGAATCTCACAGTTGATATAAGCTTTACTGTCAGTGGAACTACTTGTTTAAGTAACTAAGTCTCTACAATTGAATTACGCTTCTGTACCGCTCATTATATGAGTAGATGTTTGTTTAAAGTTTAATAAACCTTTCATAGTTCACTTTTAACTGGTGTATGCCTCAGTCTACCCATCTCCTCGGAACTAAGTTTGTCAAACGCTTTAAAGTCCAGTCATCCAGTGAAGAAGCAATAGAAGAACCAAGAGCTCAAACACACCTTACCTACAACACATTCACACCTTTTGGTTCCTCAGACCAGTAATTCTGAGGTGGTGGCAGTCATACCTAACAAGAACATCGGTCATTGATATATTCAACTTATGGTTAGCTGCTAATTGCGTTATACTGGTGACCAGCGGCGGGATACGTGACTTAAAGCCTAAATCCAGTAGGGTGGTGTGATTTTGTGAGGTAAAAGTTTGCGCCAAAGCATTTCTGAAGAAATTTTACCTCAGAAACTGCTTAAATACACCATTATACAGCAATATGGCACCTCCAAAACAGAAGAAAGCTCCAGTTGTTCACACACAAGGAGAGGAACAGGAGGGAGCCGAAATGGAGACTGAGACTGAAGAAAGAGGAGAAAGCCCAGGATTAGTGGCTGCCTCTTTAGAAATCGAAAAGTTGAGGCTAGAAATGGAATTTAAAAAGATGCAACTAGAGGCTGAGAAAGGGAAAGAGAAAAGATGCAGTTTGAGGCTGAAAGAGAAGGATAGAGGAGAGACACGAGGCAGAGAGAATGAAACATGAGGAAAGCATGATGGAGTTACAAGTGAGAGATAGACAACCCACATCCAACCCTAGTACAATCCCTGCTGAACCCGTACCTTCCTATGTAAAACACTTTCCCAAATATACAAAGGGGGATTGTGTAGAGAGTTTTCTCGCTAGTTTTGAGCGAGCGTGTGCAGATTTTGGGGTGCCGGAGGAAAAAAGAATGGCACACTTAAGACCATTGATCTGTGGCGAACTGAGTGAAGTTTATGCTAACTTGCCACCTCAAGAATGGTCTAACTACTCTGTCTTTAAAGAGAGAGTGAAGGTTCGGTTTGGTCTAACTCCAGAACAAAGCCGAAAGACCTTCAGAGAGATTAAGAGGAAGCCTGGGGAGACATTTTCCCAAGTAGGGGCTAGGATTGAAAAAGCTCTAATACGATGGCTAGAGGGTAGTAAGGTGACCACCTTTGAGGCTTTGAGAGACCTGATCTGTCTGGAACAGTTCTATAAACTGGTCCCAGCACAGTTACGATGGTTCATTAAAGATAAGAAGATCCAGACAGTGGCCGAGTGTGCTTCAGTTTTGGACGGGATGGAGGGAGACTTTGAAATGGTCCCCCCAATGTTCAAAAAGCAGAAGGAGTGGGTCCCGAAGGGCAGAACTGACAAGGAGTGTCAGGGAACCAAGCAAGGGGATGCCATCTCTAGGTCTGTGCCACATAGGATCGTATGTTTCCTGTGTAACCAGGAGGGACATGTTAAAGCCTCATGCCCAAAGCTATCTAAGGAGAGAGCTGGAAGCCCACCGAAATTCGTTAAAGTAGTCAAAAAGACTCAACCACAAGAGGAAGAACCTACTCCTGAGGGAGAGCCCATCAAAATAATGAGGGTTTGGAGTATGGACCGTGGTGTGAGCAAGGAATACTTGGAAGAGGTCCAAGTTAATGACCAAAAGCTAATGGGACTGAGGGACACAGGCGCTGACGTGTCTTTGGTGCGCCCTCATGTAGTTGAAAAAGAACAGATAGTGCCAGGAAAGAAGTGGACACTAAAAGGAATAACTGGTCCCAGCTTTGAGGTAGATGTGGCAGAAATCCCAGTCAAATACAAAGCTTTCTGTGGGAGATGGAGAGTAGGGATCCTGTCAGACTTGGAGGTCCCTGTGTTAATAGGGAACGATCTGTCAGAACATACGCTGAAGATCAATGCTGTGACTAGAAGCCAGGCAGAAAGAGAGGGAATTTCTGAGGAAGGAAAATTCACCTCAGAAATGGCTTCAAGCTCAGAATGTAACAACGCAGAAGAGTTCCCTGTAATGTTGCCATTAGTCAGCCAGCTGAGTTCCTGAGGGAACAGCAACAGGCTGAAGATTTAAAGGGCCTGTGGGAATCAGTACAAACTGAAGGGACTGAACCCACTGAAACAGAACCAGTTATCTTTAGAAATATAGATAACAAGTTGTTCAGGATAGTGAGACATCAAAAGGGCCCAGGGCTGTATGAGGTAGTTACACAGCTAGTAATACCTCCAAAATACAGGGAAAAGATCCTGAAAATGGCCCATGACACCTCGTTTAGTGGTCATCTAGGTGTCAAGAAGACTAAGGATAGGGTGCAGAGCTCAAACACACCTTACCTACAACACATTCACACCTTTTGGTTCCTCAGACCAGTAATTCTGAGGTGGTGGCAGTCATACCTAACAAGAACATCGGTCATTGATATATTCAACTTATGGTCAGCTGCTAATTGCGTTATACCTTGCTATAAGCAGTCTTGCTACTGTTAATAAGTTTATTACATCTTTATCCTTTTTTTCCATTGTTTATTATTATATAATGATAATGAAGCTATACTAGGACTTCTTTCTATTTTAATGCTAATTATATCCTTTATTTCTCTAAATAGTTTCCTCCCAAAATTATTTACATATTTACATTGCCGCCACATATATGTTCCTGATTCTTGGCAAACTCTCCAGCAATTTTTGACTAGTTTTTATTTATATTTGCTATTCTTACTGGTTTTAGGTACAATTTCCATATTAACTTATAGTAATTTTCTTTAACCCGTATTGATAAATTCTTTAGATGTTTTTTTTTCTCCATAATTGTTGCTACTCCATTTCATTTATTTTTATCTCCATCTACGAACCCACACGTTCTCTTCGGTCATCTGGAGAGGCCCTGCTCGTGATCCCACCGGCATCGCAAGCGCGCTTGGTGGGGACGCGGGACAGGGCCTTTTCCGTGGTGGCCCCCCGACTCTGGAACACCCTCCCCAAAGACCTTAGACAGGCCCCTACATTGGCTGCCTTCAGAAAGAACTTGAAGACCTGGCTTTTCCGATGCGCCTTCCCAGATTAGGAAATCTCCACCACCAAGTCCCATAAGCACTTTATCAGAACCAATGACTGATGCACATCGCACATCGCACTTGCCCTGGAAGCCCTATATACACCTCCTGTCACATCAGCACTTTTAATCTTGTACCCATTGCTCTGGCCCGGCCCAGTTTTATTGTGTTTACTGTATTGTGCCTGTTGTTTATTTTGCTTTATTCTGTTTTTAATTGTTTGATTTGCTTAGATTGTATTGTTGTGTTGTGTGTTGAGGCCTCGGCCTGTGTAAGCCGCATCGAATCCTTCGGGAGATGCTAGCGGGGTACAAATAAAGTTTAATAATAATAATAATAATAATAATAATAATAATAATAATAAATCTTCTTCCCAGACCTCCTTAAGGATGTTATCTTTTGTTCTTCCTCCCTTTATTTCAATTATTGTCTTATATACTTTACTAGTTATTCCTTTCAAATTTTCATGCTCCCCTATATCCATTCCATTTTATATTATTTGTAAAAATTGATTAAGCTTACTTCCATTTTTATTATTTTTACCCAGTTTTTAAACCAATGTTCTAATTGTAAACAATGGAACCATGTCAATTTTATTTCTCTAAATTCTTCCCTAATCATTTCCTTTTTTTATTCCAAGCTATATCCAATCCCCTATTTTGTCAAAGTTTATTCCTTAACTTTTTACCCATTCCTTTTTTTAAAAAAAATTGGAAATTTCTTTTCCATTATAATTGAGGTTATTATTGAACCATCCACTATTGCCATTCTCCTATATTTATTCCATACTTCTAATATATTGCTCAACATTGGATATCTAATTTCCCTAATTTCTTTTCTCGTAAAAAATACTCCAGATTTTTTCTTCCTTTCTGAGCCATTCTAAACCCTCCTTTTTATCATTCTTTCTAGAACCAATCTCAGTCTGTTTGCTTCATAATGTTTGCTTCATAATATTAGGAAGTGCTAATCCTCCCTCTTTTTGCGATCTGTACCATAACTGTTTGTTTAATCTATTTCTTTTACTACCATTACAATATTTATTTATCATTTGTTGCCATCTATTTAACTCTTCTTCTGTAATCTGAAGTGTCAGCATTCTAAATAGAAAATTAATTTTTGGAAGTATTTTCATTTTTACTAATGCTAACTTTCCAAACCAAGATAAATATAAATTTTCAATTTTTTTGAACCACTTTTTTCAATGCTACCACATTTACCTCTTCTATTTATTTTAAGTCCTTTGTTATTATTACTCCCAGGTATTTTAATTTATTCTTAATTCTAATTTCCATTTTACTCTGTTGTATAAAGTATTTTTCTTCTTTCTTTGTATAATTAAATAACATCATTTCTGATTTATTCCAATTAATTTGTAAACCCATTGTTTTTCCTAATACCTCTAAATGATCTCTTATTCCATCCATTTTACCTACTATGTTTTCAATAAATAGCAATGTATCATTGGCAAATAAGCTCACCTTCTGCTTTTCCCTTCTAAGTCCTTACCTTTCCTAATAGCATTTGCAAATAATTCTATCACCATGGCAAACAAAAATTGGTGATAAAGGGCATCCTTGTCTTGTTTCCCTTGTCACTTGTATTTCTTTTATCACCCCATCATTTATCATTACTACCGCCAAGTTTCTTGAATATTATTATTCTAGTTTTTATTTTATTTTTTGCTTCCCATTCCAAATTTGTTCATAATCTCCCTTAATGGCCATCATTCCACACAATCAAAAGCTTTAAATATATCTAATTATAGTACCCCTACTTTTATCTTTTTCTCTTGAGCCACAATAAATTTTATTAATAAATTTTATTTATTACTCTCCCTAACAAATTTGACATTTGTCTTCCTTTTACAAACCCACAATGATCTTTTTTATATACTTGTACATGCATTTATTCATTCTATTGGCTATTATAGCAGATAAAATTTTTGCATCCTGATATGCGCCTATATGACCCTGGGTCTGTTAAAAAAATTAGGTTTTGGTATTAATATTACTAATGTCTTCCTTCATGATTCTCGTATTTTCTCTGCTTTCATAATTCCATTACACACTTCTAATAGTTTTGGAATCAGTACTTCTCTAAAACTTTTATAATA
This sequence comes from Anolis sagrei, assembly GCF_037176765.1. Lineage (NCBI taxonomy): Eukaryota > Metazoa > Chordata > Lepidosauria > Squamata > Anolidae > Anolis > Anolis sagrei. The sequence continues at coordinate 120,182,990 of NC_090024.1, forward strand.
TTCTATTTCCAGACTGTCCAGACCTGGAGCTTTCCCAGCTTTTAAATTCTTAATAACTTCCTCTTTTTCCATCTTCTTAATAGGTTGTTCCAATAGTTCTTTGTCTTTCTCCTCCATACATATCTATCCTCCCCTATTTCACCATATATTATTATATATCTACCTTCCTCATCTTTCAATATTTTGTTTATTACAGAGTTACATTTCTTTGCAATTATTATAGCTACACCTCTCAATTTTGATGACACAAAAGATTTTTCATTGCTTCTTATGCAGCTCAATTTTAATTCATTTGATCCTGGTTTATTCTGGTGTGTTTCCTGTAAGAAGATAACATCCGCTGTGTCTTTCTTTTAAACAGTATTTAAAAGAAGGAGGGTTTCAATCCTCCTTCTTTTAAATACTGTTCCTAAACCTCTGGTGTTCAGTGTTGATATTCTTAATTTATTGGGCATCATTTCAATTTCCATTTAAAAATATTTGATGGCTTGATTCCTTGTGAACCCTTGTTCCTTGAATCCCCCTCCCCCTCCCCTCCTTCCCCCTTCCTCCACTTCCATTCTTTGGGACTTCTTGTCCCAACCATGGCCCCTGGCCTTCCCAAGTTGGGTGGTGGTGGTGAAATCATCCTGTGGCCCAGAGTCTGTGGCTCAGAGTCCCCCCAGTGCTCATTTAAAAAAAAAATTTTTTTTTGATTGCAGTGCTTCTAAATTTCTTCTTACAGCCTGAGTCCTTCTACACAGCTGAATAAAATCCCACATTATCTACTTTTAACTGGAATATATAGCAGTGTGGACTCAGATAACCCAGGTCAAAGCAGATATTGTGGGGTTTTCTGCCTTGATATTCTGGGTTATATGGCTGTGTGGAAGGGCCCTTAGGAATAAGTAAACTCAAGCTGGTGTGAGGCAGAAATGAAAAAAAAGGCATAAGAGCTACTGGGTGCAATCATTCATTGACTTCCACAAAATATCTAAAGCTTTCTTAGATCAAACAAGGTTGTACATTATACATACATCTAAGTTGTTCAATGTATTGAATTCCATCAGATCATGCAGTCTGTTAAAAGCTTCATTTGGATACTGGAAGTTAAATGTGGAGAATGGTGTATCAGGATCATCAAAAATATCAAATTCTGCAAAATCTTTCTCTTCTTGTGTTTCCCTTGGAACACCTGTGAATAGGTTACAACGGAGAAGGCATTTTAAAATCAGATTGTTCAGCAGAAGAACACTGAATATAAAGTGTTGAAGTCAATTTTAATAGTCTGCTGAGGATCCCTAGGTGGCCTGTGATTTCTGCCCCAGAACACATCATCTTGTTTCCCACATACATCTTGTATTTCTGTTCAGCAATAGATTACGAATTCTCTCTAAGAATTCTTCTCTGCTAAAAATCTTTTATCTCCACTCATATAACAGTCTTTTCTTGTCCTCCCCGCCATGGTGAAACTAGATGATGATGATGATGATGATGATGATGATGATGATTATTATTATTAGTAACCTCCACTGATGCTAATGGAAGTCTGTAAAGGTCAATTGTGGTCTTTTCAAGCTGCTTGGAAGGATAGAATTAATTATCTCCAACATGTAGCTCCCTTAACATTTCACCCATGCAATAGATAGTGTCAGTGGAGGTTTTCCTAAATCCCAGTTGCAGCACAGCAATGTAAAAGATGCCCTCCTCCCCCACTGTAATATATAGTGTGGGAAAAACATTTGCAGAGGGTCTGTATGTGACCTTGGATTTGTTACTTATCACAAATTCTGGACTGAGCATATGCCCCAAATGCCCCTATTCCTTGATTCTTAGTATAGGTTTGTATAATCTTCCTGCTCTAGGAAATGATGAATAAGAGAAGGCAAAAGATGTCCAGAACGTTATTTGTTTACACAAGTAAACAAAAGGTATGTACATCACTGAGAGAGATACAAAAATCTTTGACTGTTTGGTAAAAATCTTTAAACAATAGAAACTATCATGTTTATAAAAAGATCCTTGTTTTCCCCCCCTACTGACCTGGTGCTTTGTAGTCTCTAAAGTTGATATTGGCTAAAACAAAGTGGATAATAGTTGGACAATCTATGTCAGAAGCAGGATTCTTGGGTCTGAAGATGTAGCACTCCTTTAAACCCTCACGATCAAATACATTTGAGTCTATTTTGGGAAAAGGAAGCTTGTTCATTTTAGCCCATTTTTCAGCCAGTAGAATTTCCTAAGAAAAAAACAAAAACACAATGAAATTTGGCACAGTTATTAGTCCTTCTCTACATAGGTGCCACCTAGGGACAACACTTCTCCCATCTTTTTAAGCAACTGTAAACACCTCGCTTGTAGAAGTTGACAGGTTGTTCCAAAAGCCACATTGTGACTTCAAAAATAAGAATCTCTTCATTTGAAAAATGCTTGCCCTTCAAAAATAACTTCATCGTTGGAAAGAGGTGGAAGTCCAATGGTTGAAAGTCAGGTGAATAAGGGGGATGCAGTAGAAATGGGAGCATGCTTCCATTTGGGCAACATGTGAGTTGTGAACTGGTGCATTGTCTTGCAGAAGGTGGACACCTTTGGTGACCATGCCACTTCTCTTGATTTTGATGGCGTCCCACAATTTCTGCAGCAATGAAGCATAGTATGCTCCAGTGATCATAGTGCCCTTTGCTAGTAAATCCATCAACATTATTCCTGTCCACCAACATTTATTTATTTATTTCATACATTTATATCCCGCCCTTCTCCCCACAACCATTATACAACATCATCAGTACAATTTAACAATAAATTAATAGATTAACGTGCCAGTAAAACCAAGCCGAGCCGGGAGAATCCAGATTGCAAAATCCAAATTTCCCTTTCCTATTGCCGCTGGCATCTAATCGAACGCCTGGCCCCAGAGCCAGGTCTTTAGTTGTTTTCTAAAGGACAGGAGGGAGGTGGCCAACCTGATGTCCTTAGGGAAAGAATTACACAGGCGGGGGGCCACTGCCGAGAAGGCCCTGTCCCCACCAACCGCGTTTGCGAGAGTGGTGGGATCAAGAGCAGGGCCTCCCCAGATGATCTTAAGCTTCGTGATGGCTCATAGCAGGAGATACGTTCAGACAGGTAATCTGGGCCAGAATCGTCAACACAGCAGCCAAGCACCAGTTCAGGACCTGCACAGCCTCATTAGTAACAGGTGGGAAGGAGTGATAGAGCTGAACATCATCAGCGTACAGATGACATTTGACCCCAAAACTCTGGATGATCTCTCGTAGCGGCTCCATGTAAATGTTAAAGAACATGAGGACAGTATAGAAACCTGCGGGACCCCACAAGTCAATGGTTGTGGGGAAGAGCAGGTGTCCCCCAGAAACACCTTCTGGGACCGACCCTCCAGGAAGGACTGGAGCCACTGCAGAATAGTACCCCCAAGTCCCATATCCATGAGGCATCCCAGAAGGATACCGTGGTCGATGGTATTGAAGGCCGCTGAGAGGTCCTTCGATAGATTTGTTGTTGTTTATTCGATGCTTAGACCATAGGTCTTTCACATACAAGGCAAGGCAAATAAATAAATATATGAACACCAGATTATTAAATACAATATAAAATACACAATAAAATCCTATAAATAACTAAAATGCTACATATATCGATGACAAGATGCATCTTTAAAATACTACATACTGTATGGACTCACACCTGCGTAATTAAAAACCAAGTAAAACCAAATAGATACAGCATTATTAAAACTACATAAACAGTCACTATTGGTTAAAAGCATAGTCAACTGCAATATCAGAGATTAGTTTTGCCCAGATTTTCTGTGCTGCCAGGGCAAAAAGAGACACCTTGTGAGTAACCACAGGTTTAGTGTCAGCCAAGTGACAGAAAATCTTTTCGGACAGTGTTGGTCTAAAGGAGGTGAAGAATAGACCCCAGGATTTCGGTTCTTGGTTCAGAGTACAGAGGACAGAAAAGCAAATAGTGAGGCAGATCCTCAATTTCTGGGCCCCCGTAAACACATAAATGAAGAGCTAGAGGGGTGCCGTGTATCTGCCATCAATCACTGCTGTGGGCATACTTTGAAAATGAAGGGCTGTGAAGGCTTGCCTAATGTTTTGGAAATGTGAGACTAGTCAGGTAGATAGCCCTAGCATGGTCAGGTTTGTACAGTCTAAACCAATGGGAGAATTTGGAGGTATTAATAGCCTGCCTATCATGGTGGACACAGTGATTAAAAATATATTCATGGAGCTTCTCCTTTGAGTTCAAGATAGAGGGCTTATCAGACAGAGTGGGGTGAAATTCCAGCAGCTTCTGGTATCTAGTATTCCAGACTTTGCACTTGCTAGCTGTTCAAAACATCCCTTGGGGAGAACCCTAATTGCGACTTCTACATTTCTCCAATAATTAAATAGGGTGAAATGAACACGTGATCTTATGGAGGAGAGACCAACCTCTGCCCGGACCAAGGGTGCCAGGGTGCCCAGTGGGAGACTCAGTAGTTTCTTAAGATATGTATTCAAGAGAGCCTCCAGTTTCGCTGTCTGAGACTCATCCCATCCCCAAACAGCAGCACCATACAAAATCTGGGCTATAACTTTACTCTGAAATATTTTAAGGGCTGGGACAACTAGATGACCCCCTGCAGTGTTGTAGAATCTGACTATTGCGCCAACAGATTTCAAAGCTACTACTTTAGTGTGTTCTATATCTCCAGGATAGTTTTCCCATGAAATGTATTCCAAGGTACTTAAATTCCCGACATTGTTCTATTTGGTGACCCCTGATGGACCATCTGTGTTGAGAGTGTCATCTTCCAAACACCATTACCTTTGTTTTATTATAGTTGATATTCAGCTTTTCTTTAGAACAATATGCACCAAGCTTAGAAAGCAGTCTTCTCAGGCCAATTTGGGTAAGTGAAATTAGAACCATGTCATCCGCATATAATAGAATGGAGATTTTCTTGGATCCTACTGCAGGTGGAAAAAATTCTGGCCCCGAGAGTGCAAGTATTATATCATTCAAGTATAGATCAAAGAGTATTGGTGCCAGTAGACACCCTTGTTTTACGCCTTTATTAGTATGAATGGGGTCAGTCAATGAGCCAGAAATACCAACTCTTATTCTAGTCATGGTGTTAGAATAAAATGCCTTGATTAGAAACAGTAGACGCTTATCCATATTGGTGCTGGCCAGCTTATGCCACAACAGGTTTCTATCGATGGAATCAAAAGCTGCTGCTAAGTTGACATAGGCAGCAAATAGGTGTTTGGTAGGTCCAGCAGTTACTTGTTGGGCGAAAAAATACAAGGTCAGACACTGGTCAATCGTACTCTGTACTTTTCTGATACCAGCCTGTTCTGTGTGAATGATTCGGTTATTGAATTCCTAGTCCTCTAATTTGTTTAATAGGTGTTTAACAGATCTGTCATCAACATTATTCTGTGCTCATCCCAAAATACTGTGAGCATGACCTTGTCTGCCAAAAGTTGGGCACATGCCTTCTTTGGAGGTGGTGAGTCACTGGACTTTAGTCTCAGGATCATAGCAATGGACCTAGCTCTCATCCTCTGCGATTAGTCTGTTGAAAAATCCTCCTGGTTTCCATGGCACATTGTCAATACAGCCTGAGAACATTCACCTCGTTTCTGTGAGCAGCTGGGGGACCCAATGAGCAAATATTTTATGCATGTGAAGATGGTCTTGGATGATTTTTTTCAATAGGCTGCGCACGAATCTTGTCATTCTGGGCTAGCTGGTGAATGGTTACATGGCATTTTTCCAAAATAGCAACCTCCACTTGCGGGATGATGAGTTCATCAATAGCAGAAGGGGGTTGCTCTGGAATTTCCACTGAAGTTAGACCACATTTGAATTGACAATGCCAGATCTATCTATCTATCTACCTATTAAAAAAAGTATGTAAAATTTTTGGATGACCAAAAGAAAAAGAAAGGAAAGAAAGAAAAAGAAAGTAGGAGAAGAAGAGGAGAGAGAAAAAAGAGAAAGACAAGAAGAATGAAAAAACAAAAATATAGAGATATAGAAATAAAGAAAAATATAAACTTTGTTGATTTCCAGGGTATCTTCTGTGTGGATTCTTCCTTTTCCTTATGTTTTTTTCTTCTACTACTGCTTTTTCTTCCTTCCTTCTATATATTTCTATTTTTGTGTTTCAGATATTCTGCAATTTTCATCCAATCAGTTTCTTTTATCATGGTTCTCTTATTTATGGATATTAAGTATGTCAGTCTGTCCATATTTCTGATATCTGCAACCTTCCCCATCCAATCCTCTTCTTCTGGAATATCTTTCTTTTTCCAAACCTTTGCATAACAGATTCTTGCTGCCGTATTTAATAGAAATAGGAGTTTGTCAGTATTTTTGTCTATATTCTGATTGGTTATACCAAGCAGGAATATCTCTGGTTTCAGAGGAATCTTTACATTTACTACTTTTTGTAATGTGGCTTGTATTTTTCCCAATATATCTTTAATTTCTCACATGACCAGCACATGTGGAAATATGATTCTTCCATCTTTCCATCTTTCCACAATTTCCAACATTTTGTGTTTATATTTTTATAACATTCTCCTAATTTCTGTGGAGAATACCATCTATGGAGAATACCATCTATGTGACGTCTTGATCCAGTTCTCCTTTAGTTCTACTGCATATGTGTATTTAATTTTCCTTTTCCAAATTTCCTCCCATTCTTCTTTCTTTATCATTCTTCCAATATATTTTTCCATCTTTTTATGTATTCTTTTTCTTCAACTGCCTCAGTATTCCATTCCAATAACTTTCATTATTATATTTGGGTCTGATTTTAACATTGTGTCCCAGAATGTATTTTGTTTTTGAAAGCCTATTATTTTGTCTTTCTGAAAACATTCTTTTGTTGATACCATGAAATTCTTTCATTTACTATGTTCATTTCCTGTTGTGTTTTCAATATTATCATTCCTCTTTCTTTTCTCTTTCATTCTTTGTATTTTGGCCAGTTTTTTTGTTGTGTCAGGAGAGACTTTTGGCCAGTTATTTCACCCCAATACCCTTCTTTGTGTAGTTTCTAATGGAGAGATCCATAAGGCCATTCTCCTACATAATTTTTCCTTATATTTTTGCCAAATTTTAAAGATGGATGACTTTACAAAATGATTTCCAAAGGTTTTTTTCTCTCCTTTTTAGAGCCCTCATACCACAAATATTGGTGCCAACCGGCTCTCAAATCTATCACCTCCAAATTTAGTAATTTTTCTTTTTATAATTCTGCCCAATCTTTTGTCCACATTAGCGCACATGCTTCAAAATATAATCTCAAGTCCTCCCCTCCTATTCTCATCAATCATGTTTTTGAAGTTTATTCTTGGCTTTTTCATTTGCCAAATATATCTAATAATGTCCCTATTCCAGCCTCCTAATAAATGTTGGTTTCTTTTTATTGGTAAGTTTTGAAAAAGGAAAATCAACTTCGGTAAAATTTTCATTTTCACACTTGCAATCCTTCCCAGAAGCGAGAAATTTAGATTTTTCCAATTTTCTAAGTCTCTTTTTATCTCTTTCCATCTTCAATGTAGTTATTTCATAACAGTTGTATATTTTTCAATGTTAGTGTTACCTCGAAGTATTTTAATTTGGTAACCAGCTGAATATTCCATTTCTTTTTAAAAGTATCTTGTTCTTTTCTTGAAATATTTTTGCTAGTGCTTTTGTCTTCTCCATGTTTTTCTTGAATCCCAAAACTTCCCCAAATTCCCTTATTATATTTATCCATTTTCCTAAACCTTTTTCAGGCTCTTCTATTATACCAATAATATTGTCAGCGAATGCCCTAAATTTATAGTCTTGTCCTTGAATTCTCCCTTAAAATTTTTGTCATTTCTTATTTTGTCTAATAGAACCTCTAATGTCAATATAAATATGAGTGGTGATAACGGAAATCCCTGTCTTGTGCCTTTTTCTATTTCATTTTTTTTCCGACTCTTGTCCATTTATCCATATTTTTGCTTCCTGATTTTCATATATTGCATTTATCACATTTTGCAAATAAAATCCAATATCCATCTCTTTCATTTTTTAGGTTTCTTAATTCTCTTTGTATTGAGGTTATATCAGTTTTCATTGCTCCTAGTTCTTCCTTTAATTCTTTTCTTACATCTGACATCTGTTCTTGTGCAATTTTCTGGTATGCATCCTGTTTTCCCTGTATTTTGTCTTGTTTGTCTTGCACTTTCTGTAGTACTTTCATAATATTTCTCATCATATCTTTCAGATTCTTGTCTTCCATTAAAGATGCTCTTCTAAATACACCTTTCATCTCTCTTGCTTCCTTTTCTCTTTTGTTTTTGGGTGCTGCCATTCCTTTTCCTTCATTGCTTTCTTTCCCACTTTATACTCTATTTACAGGGTTTTATGTCACCCCCTCTGGATCCTTCTTTGTCAAGTTTATTGTTAACCTTTATTCCCCCCCCCCCCTTTTTCTTGGTCATCTTGATCATCTTTCCTTATTTATCCTGTCTGAAAAAGAAAGGGCCATGGTCTTATTTTAGCTATCCTCTCCTTCCTCTTTTCTCCTTTTTTCTCGTATATCTGTGTCTCCTCCTCTGGTTTATATCTCTGTTGCTTCTTTCTCCCACTCTTCCGCATATTTGTTTTCTCGCACTCTTTTATTCTCCTTTTAATACCTGCTTTCTATACATCTTTTTCTGACTTGGAATTTTATTTTGCTACCTTTCTTCTCGTCCACCCTTCCTTTCTTTGCCTGCTTTTGCATTTGGCTCCTTCTTCCACCCTTTCCTCTTTTCAGATAACTTCCTGCTTCCTTGGTTTCTCTCATCTATTCTCATGAGAGTTGTTTACTTCTGCCCCTCTTCCATCCTTACTCCTGGCGTCCGTTTTAAGTCTCACCCTGGTCACGTTATTCTCCCGTTGCTCTCTCTCCCTTCTCCTCCTCCTTCTCCACGACGGCTGCAGCTTCCTTGGCTATGCCTTACCTCGACGCTAGAGGTCAGTCTTGTGTTCTCTTTCTCTCTCCTACTTTGTTCTCCTCCCTTTTTCTTTGTCCTTATATCTTGTGGCAAATCATGGGGGCTCTGTGTGATAAGTTTGGTCTTGAACAGTCATTGGATGAGGGTCGCAGGGGTTTCAGTAAGTGAGTGAAGGTACTGCAAATCCCATCATCCATGGTCCGTTCCCCTTAGAACTGCATCAGGATGAGTACAATGAGTACTCTCTGTGCCAAATTTGGGCCTGGTCTGTGATTTATAGGGGCTGCAGTGTTCTGTGGGAAGTGAATCGGGTAAAGGTACTGCAAATCCCATCATTCGTGGCCCATCCTGCCTTGAACTGCACCAAGTTGTAGGGGGGCATTGGGCCTCTGTGTGCCAAGTTTGGTCCTGATCCATCATTGGTGTGGGCCACAGTGCTCTAAGGTAATGAGTTAAAGTACTGCAAGTCCCATCCATCCTCCCTCAAACTGCACCAGGATGTAGAGTGGGTCTTGGGAGAGGTCCGTGTGCCAAGTTTGGTCTTGTTCTGTCATTGTTGGGGGCCACAAGGTGTTTTGGATTTCAACTCCCACCATTCCTGAAGCCTCAGACTCCTACCTTTTCCCTCTCAGTCACTTCAGAATGTTAGAATGTTGAGGCTGGCCAATCAGAGACCTTATGCAAATTGTATCACAGTGGCAGCCAATCAGAAAGCTGCCACATACAAACTCACATACAAACATTCTCTTTTATTATATATATAGATATAGATTTAAAGTATTTGTGTGTGTGTGGATGTGTCAGGACCCAGTTTCCAGGGCCTTGGTTTTGGTGCCAGGAACCAGGGTTCTGATGTAGGACACTGGTAAGACACCTGCAGTTGCTGACCCTGAAAGAAAATGGCGAGCGATTTGGCGGGTGAATTATGTGAGGTTTTGTGATTGGCCGGAAAGACATTTTCGAGTAAGGGGGAGGGTATATAAGGAGGTGCCGGCTAGCGCCAGGCAATCTCAGCTTTTTCATGTCCATGTACCTAGCAGTAAAGTTTCTCTTTGATACCAGAGCGTTGTCCTGTGTTTTCATTGGGAGCAGCCGCTGTAAGCTGACATCTATGTGTGTGTGTGTGTATGTATGTGTATGTATGCATGTATATATATATACACACATATGTATACATATATATGTGTATATATATATATATATATATATATATATATATATACACATACATACATATATGTGTGTATATATATATGTGTGTGTGTATATATATTAGGCTTGGTTGATCAAGAAAAAAATGGTTCTAAACTCATTTCGTATGCGCTGGAGGTTTGATTTTTAAATTATTTCCGAAATTTTCTTTAAAAAAAGTTCAAAATTACCAGGAAATACGAATCGTTTCCTTTGTTTCGTTAATGGAAGGTGCCCTTCCCTCCCTCCAGAACCATTAAAATCTCGCAGTTTTCCTTCCTTCCCTTGCGGCAGAAGGGAGAGGTGGGCGTGGCCAAGCACAGCGCTCCCTGGAGATTTTAAAACTAACACTTTAAAAATCTCTCACCTTTCTTTCTCTTCCCTGGCAAGTTGTCCAAGGGAGAGGTGGGCGTGGCCAAGCACAGCGCTCCTCGGAGGCCTTGCCCCCAGCGACCTCCGAGGAGCGCTGTGCTTGGCCACGCCCACCTCTCCCTTGGACAGCTTGCCAGGGAAGAGAAAGAAAGGTGAGAGATTTTTAAAGTGTTGGTTTTTAAATCTCTCACCTTTCTTTCTCTTCCCTGGCAAGCTGTCCAAGGGAGAGGTGGGTGTGGCCAAGCACAGCGCTCCTCGGAGGTCGCTGGGGGCGAGGCCTCCAAGGAGGGCTGTGCTTGGCCATGCCCACCTCCTTCCTCTTTGCATCGGCGGCTTTGCGAGGTGGGCGTGGCTACGGCCAGCTCTTCCGCATCGCCGCTTGTCGCCAGGGAGGTAGTCACGCCCACTTCGCAAAGCCGCCGATGCAAAGAGGAAGGAGGTGGGCATGGGTAAGAACAGCTGTTCCTAAAGGCCACGCCCCCAGCATCTACGATTCACTGGTGGAAGTCGTAAAGAAGATGGGGGCGCGGCTTCGATATGGCAAAAACACCTCCGGGTTGCCAAAGCACGTCGATATCGCTTCTAAAGGTAATTATTTAACGAATTAATAACGAATTAAGAAATTAACGAACTAGATCAACCAAGCCTAATATATCTATATCTATCTATATCTATATATATAATAAAGGTGAAAGTTTGTATGTGGCGGACAAAAGTGTGGCGGTGCGACGGGAGGAGTATGTGCCAGCGTTTTGATTGGCCAGCCTGAAAGTTCCAACATTCTGATTGGCTGCCGCAGTGGTGCTATTTACATATAATAATAAACATTTATTACGGTCAATGACCAGCATCAAAAGGTACAAGTGACAGGGTGTGCGAGTGTCAGAGTACACACACATGTACAAGCACATGTACAGAAGTATACAAGCATCAGGTTACACACACATCTGGGTATCAGGAAACAATGTTAAAACAGAGTTTAAAACCCAATATTGAATAAAGTGATTAAAATGGTGTTAAACATTTAAATACTAAAATATCAATGGTAAAATATATGTTAAAACTTTCTAAGTCTGTGTCAGATTCTTGGGGCGACAAGCCATAGCTGCTGCACAGAAGCTAGCAACCCTGACAGCTATTTACATATGGTCTCTGATTGGCCAGCTTCAATAGGAGCCCATGGTGGAGAAAAGAGTTCATGGCAGAAACGGGGACATGAGAAGAAAATTTGCATATGGTCTCTTATTGGCCAGCCTCAATTCCAAGATTCCGAGATGACAAAGAGAGGAAAGGAAAAGGCCAGAGGGGGCTGAGTCAGACAATTACCAATACAGACCAGACTTGGCACACAGAGCCTGCAAGACCCACTCGACATCCTACTGCAGTTTGGAGGAGGATGAACCATGGATGATGGGACTTGCAGTACCATCACTCACATTCTGAGACCGCTGTTAACCTCATCCAATGACTGATCAGGAACAAACTTGGCACATAGACCTCTCATGACCCACTTTACGTCCTGGTGTGGTTTGGCCGGGGATGGACCATGAATTATGGGACTTGCAGTACCTTTGCTCAATTCTTGAGACCACTGCAACCCTTATCCAATTACCGATAAAGACCAAACTTGGCACACTGAGTCTCCATGACGCACTCTACATCCTGGTGCGGCTTGGAGGAAGATGCACCATGGAAGATGGGACTTGCGATACCTGCACTCCCTTCCTAAAACCATTATAACTGCCAACAATGATGGATCAGGACCACAATTTACACAGAGAGCCCGCATAACCCACTCTACATCCTGGTGCAGTTTGGAAGAATTTGACAATGGATGATGGGACTTGCAGTCACTTCACTCACTTCCTGAGACCACTGAGACCCTTGCCAATGACTGATCAAGACCAAACTTGGCACACAGAGTCCCCATGACCCACTCTACATCCTGATGTACTTTCGAGGAGGACAGACCATGGATAATAGGACTTCAAGTACCTCCACTCTCTTCCCAAGACTGCTGCAACCCTCATCTAATGTCTGAACAAAACCAAACTTGGCACACAGAGCCCCCATGACCCACTCTACATCCTACTGTGGTTTGGAGTAGGGCATACCATGGATGATGGGACTTGAAGTACCCCTACTCGCTTTCCGAGACTGCTGTGACCCTCAACAATGACTGAACAACACCAAACTTGGCACATAGACCTCTCATGACCCACTTTACTCCATGGTGTGGTTTGACTGTGGATCGAGCATGGATTATGGGACTTGCAGTATCTTCGCTCAATTCCTGAGACCACTGCAACCATCATCCAATTTCCAATAAGGACCAAACTTGGCACACCTGGTCTCCATGATGCACTCTACATCCTGGTGTGGTTTGGAGGATGATGCACCATGGACGATGGGACTTTCAGTTCCTTCACTCATTTAGTGAAACTACTGAGACCCTCATCCAATGACTGATGAAGACCAAACTTGGCACACAGAACCCCCATGGCCAACTCAACATTTTGGTGAGGTTTGGGGGAGAACAGACTATGGATGATGGGATTTCAAGTACCTCCACTCACTTCCCAAGACTGCTGCAACCCTCATCTAATGACCAATCAAGACCAAACTTGGCACACAGAGCCCCCATGAGAGACTCTACATCCTGGTGCTGTTTGGAGGAGGACGGACAATGGATGATGGGACTTGCAGTACCTTCACTCACTTCCTGAAACCACCGTGACATTCATCCACATACCAATAAAGACCAAACTTGGCACTGAGAGCCCCCATGGCCAACTCAACATTCTGGTGATGTTTGAAGGACACTATGGATGACGGGACTTGCAGTACCTTAACTCACTTTCTGAGACTGCTGTGACCCTCATCCAATGACTGATCAAGACCAAACTTAGCACACAGAGCCCCCATGACCCTCTCTCCATCCTGGTGCAGTTTGGAGGACGATGGACCACAGATGACGGGACTCACAGTACCTTCACTAACTTCCTGAGACCACTGCGAGCCATATAAATAACTGATAAAGACCAACCTTGATATACAATTCCTTTCTCTAATAACCCGGGCAACGCCAGGTCCCCAAGCTAGTATATATATAAACATAGTGTTCGTTTGTGGGATTAACATAACTCAAAAACCACTGGACGAATTGACACCAAATTTGGACACAGTGCACCTTTCAGGCCAACAAGTGACCATCACTCATAAAAACACTGAAAAACACAGCAGAAGAGACTTATACACATATACACAAATATATATACACACATATACGTATATATACACACACGAAACAAATACACAGAATATACACAAACACACATATATACATGCACATATATACACACAACACACATATACACAGATAGGGAGAAGGAAGGGTGAAAAGGTGAGAAAGAGGGAGAAAAAGGGAAAGGAGGGGAGGAGAGAAGGAAATGAAAAAAGTGAAATAAGGAAGGAATGAGAGAGGGAATGATGGAACCAAAGAGCAAAGGAAGAAAGGAAAGACATAGGTAGAGAAGGAAGAAAGAAGAAGAAAAAGACAAAGAGGGAAGGAAGGAAGGAGAGAGAGAAAGGAAAGAAAGAGGGAAGCAACGCGTGGCGGGTACATCTAGTGTATATACGTGTGAAAAAGATCTTGGAGTCCTCGTGGACAACAAGTTAAACATGAGCCAACAATGTGATGTGGCGGCAAAAAAAGCCAATGGGATTTTGGCCTGCATCAAGAGGAGCATAGTGTCTAGATCTAAGGAAGTAATGCTACCCCTCTATTCTGCTTTGGTTAGACCACATCTGGAATATTGTGTCCAATTCTGGGCACCACAATTCAAGAGAGATATTGACAAGCTGGAATGTGTCCAGAGGAGGGCGACTAAAATGATCAAGGGTCTGGAGAACAAGCCCTATGAGGAGCGGCTTAGGGAACTGGGCATGTTTAGCCTGAAGAAGAGAAGGCTGAGAGGGGATATGATAGCCATGTATAAATATGTGAGAGGAAGCCACAGGGAGGAGGGAGCAAGCTTGTTTTCTGCTTCCTTGGAGACTAGGACGCGGAACAATGGCTTCAAACTACAAGAGAGGAGATTCCATCTGAACATTAGGAAGAACTTCCTGACTGTGAGAGCCGTTCAGCAGTGGAACTCTCTGCCCCAGAGTGTGGTGGAGGCTCCTTCTTTGGAAGCTTTTAAGCAGAGGCTGGATGGCCATTTGTCAGGGGTGATTTGAATGCAATATTCCTGCTTCTTGGCAGGGGGTTGGACTGGATGGCCCATGAGGTCTCTTCCAACTCTTTGATTCTATGATTCTATGATTCTATCTAGTGTATATAAATCTATATATATATAAATGCTCTGTGCATAATGAGTACCTTAAAAACAAAAGAACCAATGAATGAAATCACACTAAATTTGGCAACAAACTGTCTCACATCACAAGGAGTGATCACTCAAAATTATGATTTTGTCATTTGGGAGTTGTAGTTGCTAGAATTTATAGTTCACCTACAATCAAAGAGCATTCTGAACTCCATCAATGATGGAATTGAACCAAACTTGGCACACAGAACTCCCATGACCAACAGAAAATACTGGAAGGGTTTGGTGGGCATTGACCTTGAGTTCCTAGTACATCCTACATCCAAAGAGCACTGTGGACTCAAACAATGATGGATCTGGACCAAACTTGGCACAAGCACTCAATATGGCCAAATATGAACACAGATGGCGTTTGGGGGAAATAGACCTTGACATTTGGAGTTGTAGTCACTGGGATTCACAGTTCACCTACAATCAAAGAGCATTCTGAACCCCACGAACGACAGAATCAGGGCAAACTTCCCACACAGGGCAAGAAAAGGTAATCAAAGTCCTCCTGACAAAGAGCCATCCAGCCATAGATATAGATATGATATGATTTACACACACACAGATATAGTATCATAGATTTGAAAGGGACCCCTTAAGAAGGACAATGATCATAGAATCATAGAGTTGGAAGAGACTTCATGGGCCATCCAGTACAACCCCCTGCCAAGAAGCAGGAATATTGCATTTAAAGCACCCCTGACAGATGACCATCTAGCCTCCAAAGAAGGAGCCTCCACCACACTCCGGGACAGAGGGTTCCACTGCTGAACGGCTCTCACAGTCAGGAAGTTCTTCCTCATGTTCAGATGGAATCTCCTCTCTTGTAGTTTGAAGCCATTGTTCTGCGTCCTAGTCTCCAGGGAAGCAGAAAACAAGCTTTCTCCCTCCTCCCTGTGACTTCCTCTCACATATTTATACATGGCTATCATATCTCCTCTCAGCCTTCTCTTCTTCAGGCTAAACATGCCCAGTTCCTTAAGCCGCTCCTCATAGGACTTGTTCTCCCGACCCTTGATCATTTTAGCCGCCCTCCTCTGGACACATTCCAGCTTGTCAACATATCTCTTCAATTGTGGAGCCCAGAATTGGACACAATATTCCAGGTGTGGTCTACCCAAGGCGGAATAGAGGGGTAGCATTAGATCCCTAGATCTAGACACTATGCTCCTATTGATGCAGGCCAAAATCCCATTGGCTTTTTTTGCCGCCACATCACATGCTGCTTGTTCCAGGGTGGGCAAACCAGACAATCTGCACATCAACACTGACAAAGAAACAGCAAGAAATACTGTTTATCCACAAGCATAAAGACATTACAAATATTAGAAACCAACACTTTCTCATATATATATACACACACATACATACATATGTATATTGTATATTAAGTATAGTTTGATCTTCCTCCACGTCTGCCTTCAGATTCTGGGCATTTGGGTTTCAGCTTCTTGTCTCTAAGTTATAAGTTGTAAATATATGTTTTGGGTTCAATATCAAACTACCTAATTTCCAAATTTTTCTCTCTCTTAAGCATAACAAAAATGGCAACATTCGCTGGGAACCTGATAAAATCACCACACTGGAAGACTAAAATGCAATAACAATCTATTCCCAATGTGCTTACATGGAACTTAGCAGGGTGGGCAGGAAAAGCTATCTGTCCACAACTGCAAGACATTTTGGCTGAGAACACAATTGTTGCACTGCAAGAAACTTGGCTACTTGCTTTATACCAACCAATTCAAATACCTGGCTTTGTAGAATGGACAAAGCCTGCAGTTAAAATTGCAAGTGGAGGCCTAGCATTTCTGGTGAAAGGCAAACTAGGCTGGGCAGGAGAATAAATTATTTTTAAAGATCTCCCAGAGCAAACAAATATTCTTGCAGTAAAAATTTTCAACTATGAGCACATCCCAAAAGAGAAAACCATCCCTCCTATTATGGTCATTATAAACTTATACATGCCTCCCGATGGGCAGCGTGATGGGCCAAGGGAGGAGCATCCCCGCGCGGCCTGTACTCGCGAGAAGCCCCTCAGCAGGCACGGAGCTTTGGCAGAGTACAGGCCATGCGGGGCAGCCGCCCTTGGCTGGCTCACGCTGCCCATCGGGCCTGACGGATAGTGTGAGCAAGCCAGGGGAAGAGGGGGTGGCCTGAGAGGGCACTGAGGGAGGGGGCTCCTCCTCCGCGGGCCAGATAAGTGCCCTCGGTGGGCCGGAAGTGGCCTGCGGCCCATAGTTTGAGGACCCCTGCTCTAGAGACACAGTTAGAAATCGAGCAGGGATTGAGATGGTTTCTGTTCTATACAAATTCAATCTTTACTTACTAAGTGGGGAAAGTAAGAAATACTGTTATCCTTTTACCTATCATTCAGCAAGAGCCAGTAGCACCCTGTACTATATATGTGTCTCTAAGGAATTCAGCGAGTTCTTCTCCGAGCTTACAGTCAAACCAAGGGAAGACAGTGATCACCAACCCTTGTTTACAGTCACTCTGATATAAACCCAACTAATCCCACGGATGCAAAATGTACACACTCCATGTTTACACTTCAATGTAAAAGACTAAAATGGCAGGCAGTCAATTTAACAGCCATTGAAGAATATCTATGTAACTCACAAGCTGCAACAGCATGTGGGGAAGCGATAAAAGCCTCTTCATCCAACCCTATCCAGGTTCTCCAAACTTTCACCGTTTTGTGCTCTAACCTCAAAAAAACTCTATTGATAGAACCAACCCATGGTTCAACCAGGACTGCCAAAGACTGAGGAAGTCACTAAGAAAGAGCATGAGAAAAGTTATACGTTACCCTAATCAAGATCTGAGAAGGTCATATAAAAAAACGATTTTCCAAAAAAAGGCCCTATACAACATAAATATTTGGCATGAAATATTTTAAGGCAGAGGCCTTAAAGAACTCAGCTGTCTGCTGGCAACTAGTTTCTTTGAAATTGAGACAAGTCAGATTCTCAATAGACTCTCCAATCCCTGCATCTTATTGGGAAACCTTTTATGGTGATCTCTTTAATAAGGCAGGAAATTCAAACAATGTAAAACACATAACAAATTATTACAATTAAACATTATTATAAGCCCATTTTTCCTACTTCCAACAGACCTCACACCTCTGAGGATGCTTGCCATAGATGCAGGCGAAACGTCAGGAGAAATGCCTCTAGAACATGGCTCTATAGCCCGAAAAAACCCACAAGAACCTAATTATTACAATCCTGGCACCCTCCCAGCCTGGCCACAAGTTGAGCCATATGAATTATATCTATTATCAATGCACTTCAAAACAATAAAGCACCAGGGGAGGATTTTTTGCTGGTGGAACTTTTTAAGAATAACAGTAATTGTTGGGCTCAACTTTTAGCAGGGCTTTTCTTTCAAATTAACAATTCATGCAGTATACCTAAAGGCTGTCAGATGAGTATTACTGTTTTTATTCATAAGAATGGAGAAAAAAAACAATCCAAAGAACTATTGGCTTATAAGCTTGATTGATATCACAGCAAAAATTTACGCAAAATATCTTTTGATTAAAATTGAGCAATGAGCCAATGAAAACAATATTCTCTGTGAAGAACAATCAGGCTTCCGACAGGGACGTTCATCTATAGATAATTGCTTTGTCCTGCAGCACATAATTCAAAAGTATAATTTGGGGGGAGGGGGGGATGAGTCTGTATTCAGCATTTTTAGACTTGTCTTCAGCGTTTGACACAATCTGCCACAACACATTATGGGAAAAGTTGGCTGCCACAAACATTGAGAGAAGATTACTTACTTTAATTCTGATACAGTACTGAAAGTCAGACTTTGACCCAGTGGAGCCCTGAGCAATGAAATCAAAACATCAACTGGAGTAAGACAAGGGTGAATTTTAGCCCCCTTTCTCTTTAACTTCTATATAAATGACATTGTGAAAACATTATCCTCTGACAGTCTACATGACCCTAAAGTTCTGTCCAGAACTATTAACATCTTGCTTTACGCTGATGATATGGTGATTATGGCAACGTCTCCAGTGAGACTGAGAAGATCCCTGGCAAAATTCAATTTGTATGGAACTTAGCAGGGTGGGCAGGAAAATTCACTCACTATGAACAAGGTAAATTCACTCACTAGCTAAATTCACTCACTATGAACAAGGATAAATTCAAAATTATGGTCTGGAAAAAAAAAACAGGTAACGGTACATGTGGTCCCTGAATGGCATAGATCTGGAACAAATCAATTGTTACAAATATCTTCATCTGGTGCCTGGGCTAACTACATTACTCATAGTATACAAAGAGCAACGAAAGCAGCAAGTTTCATTTATAAACTGTACCATCATAGATACCCCAGCACAATTAGACCTGTCCTAGAAGTCTAAAAGACAAAATAATGCCAACACTTATATTTGGGGCTGAAATTTGGGGGCACATCAATTTGGCCAAGATTGAAGCCTTCCAAGTTAAGCAGCTTTGCACCTTCCTGGGCCTTTCCAGAACAATGTTGACGGCGCCAGTAAGGGAGGAGCTAGGAATGCCCCCATTAAAAGCTCAAATTTTAATGAGACAATTCAATTACTGGTCAAAAATAAACCGGATGAATCCCAGTAGACTTCCCTAGAATCATAGAATCATAGAATCAAAGAGTTGGAAGAGACCTCATGGGCCATCCAGTCCAACCCCCTGCCAAGAAGCAGGAATGTTGCATTCAAATCGCCCCTGACAGATGGCCATCCAGCCTCTGTTTAAAGGCTACCAAAGAAGGAGCCTCCACCACTCTCCGGGGCAGAGTTCCACTGCTGAACGGCTCTCACAGTCAGGAAGTTCTTCCTCGTGTTCAGATGGAATCTCCTCTCTTGTAGTTTGAAGCCACTGCTTCGCATCCTAGTCTCCAAGGAAGCAGAAAACAAGCTGGCTCCCTCCTCCCTGTGGCTTCCTCTCACATATTTATACATGGCTATCATATCTCCTCTCAGCCTTCTCTTCTTCAGGCTAAACATGCTCAGCTCCTTAAGCCGCTCCTCATAGGGCTTCTTCTCCAGACCCTTGATCATTTTAGTCGCCCTCTTTAGGACACATTCCAGCTTGTCAATATCTCTCTTGAATTGTGGTGCCCAGAATTGGACACAATATTCCAGGTGTGGTCTAACCAAACTTCCCTAGATCTAGACACGATGCTCCTCTTGATGCAGGCCAAAATCCCATTGGCTTTTTTTGCCGCCACATCACATTGTTGGCTCATGTTTAACTTGTTGTCCACGAGGACTCCAAGATCTTTTTCACACGTACTGCTCTTGAGCCAGGCGCCCCCCATTTTGTATCTTTGCATTTCGTTTTTCCTGCCAAAGTGGAGTATCTTGCATTTGTCACTGTTGAACTTCATTTTGTTAGTTTTGGTCCATCTCTCTAATCTGTCAAGATCATTTTGAATCCTGCTCCTGTCCTCTGGAGTATTGGCTATCCCTCCCAATTTGGTGTCGTCTGTAAACTTGATGATCATGCCTTCTAGCCCTTCATCTAAGTCATGAATAAAGATGTTGAACAGGACCGGGCCCAGGACAGAACCTTGCGGCACTCCACTTGTCACTTCTTTCTAAGATGAAGAGAAAGCATTGGTGAGCACCCTCTGGGTTCGTCCATTTAACCAATTACAGATCCACCTCACCGTAGTTTTGCCTAGCCCACACTGGAGTTGTTTGTTTGCCAGAAGGTCATGGGGGACCTTGTCGAAGGCCTTACTGAAATCCAGGTACGCCACATCCACGGCATTCCCTGCATCTATCCAGCTTGTAACTCTATTGAAAAAAGAGATCAGATTAGTCTGGCATGACTTGTTTTTGATAAATCCATGTTGACTATTAGCAATGACCGCATTTGTTTCTAAGTGTTTGCAGACCACTTCCTTAACAATCTTGCCTATGTCTAGAGGATCAAATCCAGCGTGACCAAAAGTCATAATGGATATTGGCTCTAAATGATGAGTTGACTAAAATGAGTTGGCCTTTACCATTTCTGAATGATCTAGGACCTAAGGCAAAACAAGTGCTCATGCAACACACTCGAGATATCTATGCTCAATTGGCCCTAGCAAGCATAGGTAGGTCTTCTGCCACAAGGTCTGCCACAAGCTTCCCACAAAAGGAATATTCATTTAGAACAGTATCTGACTATTCAATTTCTGTTATCCTTAAAAAGAATATATACTAAATCTAGGTTGAACAACTTGGTATTATGATGCAAACTGGGCATTACTGTAACATCCCAAGAAGTGAGAGATTCTGCGTATGGAGAGAACAAACTGTGGAAGATATCGAACATTTCTTAATTGACTGTCCAGCATATACTGAACTGCAACACAGATATTTACATCCAATATTATCCAACTGCAGGTTCCCCAACAGAAATGATCTTCTGACATCCTTCTTGCAAGGACAGGAAAGATCCACCATAATCAGAGTAAGCCTTTTTATTCTGAAAGCTATCAAGAAAAGAGCACATTTCCTGAAAGAAGAACCAGAAAAATAAGATAATGACTTTAAAGAGAAGGTCAGCTGCTGTCCTTTCCTTTTTTGCCTTGTCTTTTACTCATGTTGTATTTTGAAATTGTCATATGACTGGTCAAATAAATAAATAATTATTATCATTGAACGTCTCCTTTGATGTACGGCCTTTCAAGTAAAGGAACTTGAGGACTGCTCTGGATTCCACTGGGTCCATTATCAAACCTCACACCACTTCAGCACCTGTAAAGTCAAGACCGTTATCTGTTCTGAGTTGTCAGTTGGCACGTTCTGATTGTAAATTGGGATTTATCAGAAGACAGAGAAAGTAATTTTGTCTACTTTAACAATCTAGTTTTAAGATGCATTTTTAAAAGTATAGAGTTCTGCCTTCAGAGCATGTTTTCATGACAGCTGCAAAAGATCTCAATGATTATAGGAATTTCACTCATTGGGAAAAAAAAAGAGTAGACCATTACAAAACGAGTTGAAAGTAGTTTCTCTATAGTGCTCGGAAATTACGAAGAGTCACAAGGTTTTACATTCTTTTCACGTTCCACAAGAAACAGAGCATTAGTCTTAATAATCTGGCACATTATCTTTGTGTCAAGTAGTATATTATACTAGTTTGTGTCAAATAGTATATTAAGACACATTTGATCTTTAATTAAGACACATTTGATCTTTCTGATACTATCTCTGCTAGTCATAACAAGATTATTTAAAAAGAATTCCTATCTATTTTTGCAAAAAAAATAATAATTGTGTAAAACAATTCTATTCTTCTATATGAGATCAAATGAACATGTAATGAAAGAAAGCACATCGTGGTAAGGAAAGTCCAGCTAGATATGGGAGAGAAGGAGCAGAAGGAAGTATTACATGAGCTTCACCGTGAACAGAATGTGGCCTGGTGCAAACATATTGTTCTCTGTTTTCTAATAATGTATTTCCGTATTTTTCCTTCATTTTCAGATTGCTCCTTTCCCTTCAACTTTTCACAGTTAATCAAAGTAAAGTATTACCTGACAATTCTAACTACAGTTAGATGAAACCTGTTTGCTATGCTCCAAAGCCAGACCGCAACAACGGCATGTTTTTTTGCCAAATTGCACACTCCTGCTTATGGAGGCACAGCATTGCACATGAAAATGGGAAGAGAAGAGAGAATGTATGAAAATCATTAGGATATCATGTTGCAACCATAATCCAATGATCAAGAACATTATGTTTGGACTGAGATTATGATTCATTCTATCGTGCCTCCTTTGTATCATGTGAATCATCAAAATTGTACTTAAAATAAAGGTAAAAATAAGAACATGAATAATTTATCTAGCCAGAACAAAATAAAGAGGCCTTAATGTGTGATCTGACATCTTTAAGCTCACTTAAGCTTCAAGCATTTATCTATACTTAAAAAAGTATCAGCATAAACAAATCAATCAAAGTCTGTTTTCAGTAGGTGAACTACCTCTTCCCCCATAAAAAGTGTTCAGCACAGGCAAGTAATCTCCCCGATTTTATATCATGCTTTGAGTTCAGCAGGAACTAAGCATGAATATAAAGATTTAAATGTGAACTTTATTCAGCAAACTATGGACAATGTTGGTTTGGATGACTCACCTTAAAAGGAGGACTGGAATCACTAGGACGTGCAGAAAAATCAAATGAGATTATAAGATCAACCCCTCGTTGTGGTCTTAAGATAAGTGGATAAGGCAAGTTAAAAGTCAGTCCGCTATCCACAATATGAATTTTTTTGCTCTTTACATCCAAAGGCTCATATATCCTTTCAAACTCATCAGGGTCTAGTAATAGGGAGGCAAATGGTGTTGCATTAGTTATTATCAAATTAATTTTCTCATACAGCAATCCTAAAACCACTTGAAAACTCATTTAAGTGATTTCAATGGACCAGAGTTTAATGCTAAGTCACTATTATAATACATTTTGTGTCTTTTTCACCATGTTCTATTCCGTACTTACCTTATCTCTTAATACAACTGTCATAATTTAACATACAAAAAAACCAAAACCTCACATGGCCAGTCTTACACACAGTTTTAATAGAAAGCTACAGTTACTTTTATAAATGATTCTGGGGAAATCTCTTACAGTGTAAAGGACTAGGGTGAAAGGAAGATAGAAGAAAGAAGCATTGCCCTCTCAGGTCTTATCAAGAAGATACTGCCAATGGCGCAATATCAATGAAATACCTATCTCCTCCACCACAAATAAGTTCATTCCTGTTTACTTTTGATGGAAATCTGGAAACCTGATTCAACACAGACCTAGTGAAAATCACCCTCCCCCTCACTCCCTTAACAGTAAAAAAACCTACATTGCTTACAATATACTCCTGAACAAGGCTTCCAAATGAATTTGAAACTGGTTTGCAGTCCTCGTTTTTAGGGTTTTTTTTTTTAAAAAAATAATGTATTACTTGTTTGGTAGCAGAAGCAAATGGCGGTTGACATGAACTGAAAGTAATAAAGTGCACAAAGGGGACAGTTATGCAGGAACACATAGATTTTTCATATGATAAGCCATGCTGGATGTCAAATATGAAGGAGTCCTGGTTCATGTGTCACATTAATCTATGACTTAGGATGTTAGGAACAAAATGTAAGATGCTTCCGACTAGTACACTCCCGTTCTTCTAATCCAGAGGTTCTCAAACTGTGCTCTGCAGAGCCCTTGGGGCTCCGTGAGGGATAGTAGGGCTCCTCCTCTTGAGAAATGCAGGGAAATTAAAGTTTTGAGCAGCTGGAAACAACAACAGCAGCATCCTCCTCCTCCCGGGGTACAGATCCTTTCTCCCCTGTCTCCCTCAACACCCAGACTCTTTTCGTTGCTGCCCAGACCCTTTCCCCACCCACCTCCCTCAATGACCAGACTGTATTTGTCACAGCCCAGACTTCCCCCCTACTTTCTTTGCTTCTAAAACCCTGTTTCCCTCCCCTGTTTCCTGGCAGAAGGAGATTGGACTGGATACCCTCTGGGGTCTTTCACTGCAATATTGTTAAGTAGGCTTGTGCAGTAGCTGAACCTCGATCCGTTTCTGCTGGCCTGATACACACAAAAACAGATACTGTGTATCTGTTTTTGTGTGCCTCCCGAAAATGGGTGCGCAGCTGGATGGAATTATTGGACCGCAGCCAGAAAATACAGCTAGATTCAGCCCACTGGCAGCAATGTCATTTTATGCAATTGCATTGTTTGTCCTTATATCCTTCATTAAGACCAGGGTTAAAAAGCATCAGAGTTAAGATACCATTCTTTCTGTGATCCTTTCCCCTTCGGTCTGTAGAGAACATCTGGGTTTAAAGAAAAGGCTTAAGATACCACACTTTCTGTGATCCTTTTCCTTTGGTCTGTAGAGGAGACACAGGAGTTACAGGCGCTGCAGGCAGGTGTCCTCTCTCCCTGCACCAAGACATTTTATGGAGGTTTCCCCACTTCCCTGGGAAAGAAGAGTGATGACCTGGAGCTATCCTATCCTGGGCTTCCTTTTAAAAGCTCTCTCTTTTCTCTTGATTTGCAGTGTAGACCCTGCCTACACTGCCTTTCTGGTTTGGGTGTGAGGCTTTTCTTTTTGTTATTAATACAATTAATAAGAACAATAATTTAGAAGCATTTTCTGAAAAATAGGAGGGGAGGAGAAAAAGAAGCGAAAAGGGTAATTCTCCAAGCTCTAACCCACCTCCCAGTCCTGTATGTTCTTAACTCCCAGTCAGTCCCATTAAATAAAAAGAATCAAGAAAATAAAGGAAACTAAAAAAGATCAAAGAGAGAGGCCAAGCCAGAAGCCAAGTCAAAAAATTCACTTAAGCTAGGACTCAACTGTGATGTAAATAGGGGAGAAGGAGCTGTGATCAGATGCCACGTGGTCCCGGTGAAAACATGACAGCTGGGTATTTGCCATTATGGCCATTTGGTAGAGTTAAAGAAGTTAGTTTGGCCAAGGTAAAACAGCCAAAACGGACCTACAGTTTATGTTGGTTAAAATTGTTCTTCATTTTAAATATTGTATTGTTCTTTCTTCTTTTTTTGCACTGTGTGAATTAGTTACAATAGCCATAAAGAAACAAAACAGATATATTACAAAAATTGAAGAGAATGGGACAAGTTTTTTCCAAACAGAAGACATTATAGCTCAATTTGCAAACTACTATAAAGAACTCTACAAAAATGAAAATATGTCGGATGAGAAAATATCAAGATACCTAGGAATGCAATACATACCACATATAACAGATGAACAAAGGGAAAATCTGAATAAAAAAATTACGCAAGAAGAGATAAAGAAAACAATACAGAACATGCCAGCGAACAAGGCTCCAGGGCCCGATGGCTTTACCACCAAATACTACAAGACCTTCCAAGAGTCCTTGATACCCCATCTCCAAAGGATAATGAACAACATATTAGAAGAAGGAAAAATCCCTGAATCATGGAAAACCGCTTCGATATCCCTAATTCACAAAGAAAACACGTGCAGTACATCAGTAAGAAATTATAGACCCATCTCTCTACTTAATGTAGACTACAAAATCTTTACTGGAGTACTAGCAGGAAGACTAAAGAACCTTTTAAACAACAGAATAGGTGAAGATCAAGTGGGGTTCCTCCCGAAACGTCAACTCAAGGACAATATAAGAACAGTAATAAATGTTATGGACTATTATGAGAAATCCAACCAGAAGGAAATAGCATTTATGTTTCTTAACGCTGAAAAGGCGTTTGATAGAGTAAATTGGAATTTCATCACAGCAACAATAAGGGAGATGGACATTGGATACCACTTCACAAAAGCAATCGAAGCAATCTACACAGAACAACATGCAAAAATAATGGTGAATGGACAACAATAAACAAACATTTCGATATTAAAAGGGACAAGGCAGGGATGCCCCCTTTCTCCCCTGATCTTTATTCTAACTCTGGAGATTCTATTGAACAATATAAGAAAGAACCCGGAACTTACAGGATTAAGAGCAAAAGGCCACTCCTACAAAACATGTGCTTTTGCCGACGATCTAGTGTGTTTCATAGAAGACCCATTAAATAACATAAGCAAATGGTTAACAGAAATAGAGAAGTATGGAGAAGTGCCAGGTCAGAAGATCAATAGAGACAAGACACAAATCATAGTTAAGAATATGAATAGAGAGAAGAAAGAAGCACTGCAAGAAAGGACAGGAATTAAGATCACCACAAAAGTAAAATACTTGGGAGTGATAATTTCCCCTAATAATAACCCCTTGATAAAAAACAACTATGAAAAAAAATAGGCCGAAATAAGAAACAAACTACAGAAATGGTCAAATCTCAATCTTTCATTGCTAGGCAAAATTCTCAGAACAAACAAAATGACACAGAATTGGCAAAAAGAATTAATCAAATGTATATGGAACAACAAAAAACATAGAATAAGTGCGGTAAATCTAATAGACAAAAAAAAAAGGGAGGACTGGCTCTTCCCGAGTTGCAACTGTACTATGACGGGGCAGCACTAAGCTGGCTCCGAGACTGGGCGACGCTTGAGAAGGAGATCTTGGCAATAGAAGGATTTGACATTAACCTGGGTTGGCACGCCTACCTCTGGAGAGAGAAAGGAAAGAAAGAGAAACTCTTCAAGAATCATCCCATAAGAGCTGCACTAATCTCCACCTGGAAAAAATACAAAAGTAGACTCTACCAGAAAACTCCAACGTGGTTCTCCCCAAACGAAGCATACCACAAAAGGGAAATACCCTGAAACATATGGTTAACGTATAACCAACTATTAAAGATCAAGGGGCAGGAAATAATACTAAAATCGAGGGAGGAACTGAACCAATTAGACACTACCATCTCATGGTTCCATTACCACCAAATTAGAGAAAATTTCAAGACAGATAAAATACTAGGCTTCGACACAAAAAAAACTTTTTGGGATAAAATACTTCTGACAGAAACAAAAATAATAAGGAAAATTTATAACCAACTCTTAATTTGGGCTATGGAGAAGGAACAGATAAAAATTAGCATGATAAGCTGGTCAAGAGACATAGGATACTCCATACCACTAGCAGAATGGGAAAAAATCTGGAAAAAGAAAATTAAGTACACATATGCCACTGACTTCAAAGAGAGCTGGTACAAGATCTTTTATAGATGGTACCTAACACCGGAGGCCCTAGCAAAAATTAACAAAGATAAATCTAAAGATCGGTGCTGGAAATGTGGGAAGGAGAGAGGTGAATTTCTGCACATGTGGTGGAATTGTGGAAAGGTTAAGAGATATTGGTTACAAATACATAGATCGATGGAAAAAATATTAAAAATAAAATTTGACCCAAGGCCTGAAACACTACTATCAGGAATACATAACTTGAAATTGGAAAAGAATGAAGATAAGATTCTCTATTTGACAGCAGCTGCTAGGATGGTGCTTGCAAAAATGTGGAAAACTGAAGAGATACCAACAGTGGAACATTGGATCAGCAAAATAATGGATATAATAAGCATTGACATTCTGACACAAACAATGTCCCAAAACTATATGAAACCCCAAAGAACAGAATGGAATTCAGTATTAGAATTTATAAGGGAGAGAAACAAAGAGATGTACACAATGGATATATAAATGAAATCCAAGAAAGAAATTAGCAAGAAAGGGGACGAATCCCCAGAGCAAGTAGATACAAATACATACGTTAAAGTTAATCAGTACAGAAAAATAGTTAAATGAAGAAGTACGATGTAGTAAAAATTTCAAGTAATGTACGTAAAAGCAAAAATATATGAACCCATCTGGGCAATCCTGGAAGTACCCATACTCCCATCCCCGATACTCCCTCCCCCGTCCCCCCACCCCCCCTTTTAGTCCTCCTGTGACCTGATCCCTCCCCCATTCCACTGTCTAAACCTCTTATCCCCCACATTCACCCCTCGTAACCCCCCCTATTGTTGTATCCGTTACATGTTTTTATATAATGATGTCTGTAAAATAAAATAAATAAAAATATTTTAAAAAAATAAAATAAAATCCGTAAGTCCATTCAGCATTACCATAGTCCTTTCCAAATTCTGGTCGTCATTACCTTGTAAGTCTGCCAGATTACCCAAAGGCCTGGTCCCATATCCATGTTTTCAGCTTCCTTCTGAAGGAGAGGGGGGATGTTGATGACCTAATTTCCCTGGGGAGTGAGTTCCACAGGTGAGGGGCCACCACTTAGAAGGCCCTGTCCCTCGTCCCTACCAGCTTCACTTGTGATAGAGGCGGGGCCGAGAACAGGGCCTCCCCAGAAGATCTTAAACTCCGAGGTGGGACATAGAAGGAGATATGTTCAGACAGGTATGCTGGGCCAGAGCCGTATAGGGTTTTATAGGTCAAAACTAGCACTTTGAATTGTGCTCGGAACTGGATTGGCAGCCAGTGGAGCTGACACAACAGAGGGGTGGTATGTTCCCTGTATGATGCTCTGGTGATTAATCTAGCTGCCGCCCGTTGGACTAACTGAAGTTTCCGAACAGTTTTCAAAGGCAACCCCACATAGAGCGCGTTGCAGTAATCTATTTGGGATGTAACAAGAGTGTGGACCACTGTGGCCAGATCAGACTTTCCAAGGTATGGGCGCAACTGGCGCACAAGTTTTAATTGTGCAAAAGCTCTCCTGGCCACCGGCGAGACCTGGGGTTCCAGGCTCAGCGATGAGTCCATATATATGTCTATTGCAGAAGTTCTCCAAAGGCTTGATCAAAGAGTCATGTTTTTACTCTCTTATGGAAGGTCAGGGGGGAGGAAACTGATCTAACATCCCTGGGGAGGGAATTCCATAGCTGAGGGGCCACCACTGAGATGGCCCCGTCTCTTCTCCCTGCCAGTTGCGCCTGCGAAGGAGGCGGCACCAAGAGCAGGGTGATCTTAAACTCAAAGATGATCTTAAACTCAAAGATGGTTCATAGGGGGAGATCCATTCAGACAGGTAAGTTGTGCCAGAACCTTTTAGGGCTTCATAGCCTTTTAGCTTCTAAAGCATAATTAAATGTGCTTTATAGATTGGCAATTTATTTATTTATTTATTTATTTATTTACTTATATACCGCTGTTCTCAGCCCGAAGGCGACTCACAGCGGTTCACAACCAACAAAAACAGCAGAAATTCAATGTCAGATATAAAACAGTTAACAATCCCGCGCAGCACACAATTTATTTATTTATTTATTTATTATTTATTTCTTGCATTTATTAACCGCCGCTCTCAGCCCTAGGGCGACTCGTGGCGGTGTACAATACAAAAAAGACACTTTACAAAGCAATTCGGACAACAAACTAACATCACTAATACACAACATTTAAATTACACTAAAAATCCGCTGCGTCATATTATGGAATCATAATCAATCTCGTAGTCGTAAATTCATTCCGGTTGTCATTTCCAGTAACATAGCACTCAGTTGAAAGCCTGCTCGAAGAGCCACGTCTTCAGGCCCTTACGAAAGGCCATGAGGGAGGGCGCCTGTCTGATGTCAGCAGGGAGGGAGTTCCACAGCCGGGGGGCCACCACCGAGAAGGCCCTCTCTCTCATCCCCGCCAGACGTGCCTGTGAGGCAGGCGGGATCGAGAGAAGGGCCTCCCCAGATGATCTCAAGGTCCTCGTGGGCTCGTAGGCCGAGATGCGGTTCGTAAGGTATTTTGGGCCGGAACTGTTTAGGGCTTTGTAGGATAACACCAGCACCTTAAATTGGCCCCGGTAGCAAATCGGCAGCCAGTGGAGCTGGAACAACAAGGGCGTTGTGTGCTCCCTGCGTCCTGCTCCTGTTAACAACATGGCTGCCGCGCGCTGGACGAGCTGAAGCTTCCGGGCCGTCTTTAAGGGCAGCCCCACGTAGAGAGCGTTGCAGTAGTCAAGATGGGATGTGACCAGAGCGTGTACCACCGTGGCCAAGTCAGACTTCCCAAGGTACGGGCGCAGCTGGCGCACAAGCCGAAGCTGTGCAAATGCTCCCCTGGTCACCGCTGAAACCTGGGGATCCAGGCTCAACGATGAATCCAGGATCACACCCAAGCTGCGAACCTGCGCCTTCAAGGGGAGTGCGACCCCATCCAGCACAGGCTGTAACCCTATACCCTGCTCGGCCTTGCGACTGACCAGGAGTACCTCTGTCTTGTCTGGATTTAATTTCAGTTTGTTCGCCCTCATCCAGACCATTACAGCGGCCAGGCACCGGTTCAGGACTTCGACAGCCTCCTTAGTAGCAGGTGGAAAGGAGTGACAGAGCTGGACATCATCTGCGTACAGATGACACCGCACCCCGAAACTCCGGATGATCTCACCCAGCGGCTTCATGTAGATATTAAACAGCATGGGGGACAATATAGAGCCCTGTGGAACCCCACAGGTCAAAGGCTGTGGGGTTGAACAGGAGTCCCCCAATAACACCTTCTGGGTACGACCCTCCAGAAATGACTGGAGCCACTGCAAAGCAGTGCCCCCAAGACCCATTTCTGCAAGGCGCCCCAGAAGGATACCGTGGTCGACGGTATCGAAGGCCGCTGAGAGGTCCAGGAGCACCAACAGGGACACACTCCCCCTGTCTAGCTCCCGGCGCAGATCATCCACTAAGGCGACCAAGACCGTCTCGGTACCATGTCCCGGTCTGAAACCAGACTGTGCCGGATCCAGATAATCCGTGTCTCTCAAGAATACCTGGAGTTGTGAGGCCACCACGCTTTCCATGACTTTGCCCAAGAAGGGGAGATTGGAAACAGGCCGAAAGTTGTCAAATTTAGTGGGGTCCAGTGATGGTTTCTTCAACAGCGGCTTTATAATAGCCTGTTTTAGGCTCGCTGGAATCTTGCCTTCCCGAAGGGAGGCATTAACCACCACCGTTACCCACTCAGCCAATCCCCCTCTGGCCTCCTTCAGAAGCCAGGATGGGCAGGGGTCTAGGATGGACGTGGTGGGCCTCATTCCTCCAAGTATCTTGTCCACATCCTCGGGCTTCACAAGCTGAAAAGAATCCATCAAAACAGGACAAGCAGGTGCTCGTGTCACATCCACAGAGACTGCATTTAATATGGTGTCCAGCCCAGAACGGATCAAAGCGACTTTGTCTGCAAAGAACCGAGCAAATGCTTCACAGCGCGTGGCCGAATTGTCAGGGCTCCCGCCTGAGGTGGCGGGAGTCAAAAGACCTCTGACAATTCGAAACAACTCCGCCGGACGGTTTTTTGCAGACGCAATAGTGGCCGCAAAGAAAGTTTTCTTTGCGGCTTTTATTGCCGCGGCATATGCCCTTAGAAAGGACACAAACCGTGCTCGGTTTGGCTCGCTTGGGTCCGAGCGCCACACGCTCTCTAGTTCCCTCTTCCTTCGCTTCATCGCTGCCAGCTCCTCAGTGAACCAAGGAGCTGGTTTAGCTCGGTT
Source organism: Anolis sagrei (assembly GCF_037176765.1). Lineage (NCBI taxonomy): Eukaryota > Metazoa > Chordata > Lepidosauria > Squamata > Anolidae > Anolis > Anolis sagrei. The sequence goes on from NC_090024.1 coordinate 120,214,830, forward strand.
ACTTGAGAGGGGACGTTCTGGAGCGATCATGTCAATTGCTCTGGTCATCTCCCCATTCCAGAGAGCGACCAAGGCCTCGACATGATCACCTGCCGAGGTAGCGGGAAAGTCCCCAAGAGCCATCAGGAATCCATTCGGATCCATAAGCCTCCTGGGGCGGACCATCTTAATGGGTCCTCCACCTTTGCGGAGGTTAGGGGGCGCAGTGAGCCTAAATCTGATCAGGAAGTGGTCGGTCCATGGCAACGGAGAGATGGACAACTCCTCCACCCCGCCACCCTGCTCCCATCCCTGACAGAAAACCAAGTCCAATGTATGTCCAGCACAGTGGGTGGGGCCAGTTATTCGTTGGGACAGCCCCATGGTTGCCATGGCGGACATGAAGTCCTGAGCCGCTCCTGTGAGGGTCGCCTCGGCATGGATGTTGAAGTCCCCCAGCACAAGAAGCCGTTGAGACTCCAACGCCAGGCTCGAGACCACCCCCGCTAGCTCAGGTAGGGAGACTGTAGTGCAGCGAGGTGGACGGTACACTAACAGAATCCCTATTCTGTCCCGGTCACCCACCCTCAGGTGGACGCATTCAAAATTTGTGGTCTGCGGGATGGGGCTCCTGGTCAGACGGATGGAATCTCTATAGACCACTGCGACCCCGCCTCCCCGTCCTCCGGATCTCGGTTGGTGCTGTACGGAGAAGCCTGGAGGACAAAGCTGGGTCAGATTTATGCCTCCAGCTTCATCCAACCAGGTCTCCGTAATGCACGCCAGATCTGCCCGCTCCTCCAGGATTAGGTCCTGGATCCAGGTCGTTTTTCCGTTGACAGATCTGGTGTTCAGCAGCACCACCACACTTATTACAATAATTAATCACTATCATCTCATCCACAAAAACATAATCCAGACTCGTCAACCATTTTCCATTCCTATGTTCATTACCAATTATTGCACTAGTTATTCGAACGCCTGATGGTAATGGTGGCCAGGTAAGTTTAACTTCTTTTAAGGGGTTATTTTGGGGCTGGGGGGGAGGGATTGGGTGTTATCCTGGAGCCCAAAAGGTTTGGGATGGCAAATGAGGACTCACCCTCAGGTAGTCCCAGAAATCCCCACAAGTGAGCCTCTGCAAGTCCAATACCCAATTAGACCTGGGTCTTTAAGGAAGGCCTGGATCTGGTGGGATATTTAATTAATTCACAATAACTAATGTTATTTTGAATTGATTCTAAAAACCCAGACAGGTCCTACGTTTTGGGCCTGTTTGGATGGGTCCTAATAAATTGAATTATTCTACCAATATCTCAACATTTTAGGGGCAAAAAAGTCAGTCTACTGGAACTGGTTATGCTGCCTCCTGTCAAAATTAGCAACAGTTTAATTACATCTATTAATTATTTAGGTATTTATTCCACTACAGAGTAAAAATGTAGGGCCCTTCCACACAGTTCTATATCCCAGAATATCAAGGCAGGAAATCCCATGTTATCCGAGTATGGACTCAGATAACCCAGTTCAAAGCAGATATTGTGGGATTTTCTGCCTTGATGTTCTGGGATATAGGGCTGTGTTGATGGGCCCGTAGAGTGCAATATAAATATTTTTTTATTTATTTCATACATTTTTATCCCGCCCTTCTCCCCACAAGGGATGGCCTCACATAGGCATCAACAATACTTACAACATATATATCAAAGAATACAATAAAACAGTAAAACAGTAAAATCATCTTAAAACATCAAACACATCAGCCAATACATTCATTTACCAGATAATATTAAAATGCCAGTAAAACAAAAAATCAAACCGGGAAATCCAGTGTTGCAACCCAAAATCCTTTCCTATTGTCATTATCATCTAACCAAACGCCTGACTGCAGATTATGATTCAGTCAAGATCAATAGGTTTCAGTATATTTAATGGTGTGTCAAATTGTATTATTTGGGTAAAATGGATGTTTTCTCCTTATACACTATACAAAATGTGTCAGTGTATTATTATTATTAATAATATTTTCAGTCCTAATTAAGCAATCTATATGCTAAAATCACAAATATTTATTTTACTGTAAATCTACTTTTTCATGGGGCAATTGAAAAGTAAAATCCTAAAACATTATTGTTCAACTAAAATCTATAATGCTTTTTATACAGCTTTGAATATGCCATCCCCGCCAATCCTACTGAAAATGATCAAAATGTTTGGGTTCTTAACTCTTATTTTTAGCTCTTCACTTCTAACAAATGTGAATATACATTAGCAAGAAGCAGTTCAGAATAAGCAGCATGACACATTTAAGTAAAATTCAGCTAAAATCACAATGAGTGCTTCCTACAGCAGTATTACTCAACCATCAAGAATTCTTCATTTTGCTATGCCATGTTTAGCTTTAGAAATCTATACACATAATGAACTGATGAAACAAACCTTGATGTATGAAGCTGGGAACAAGTAGTTGAAATAGTTCTCACTAGCTTCCAGTGTCACTTTGGAAGTGACACATTTCTAGTCTGTATTATATACAAACCAGGGAACTCTGCTTTAACATCAAGCAATAAACCAGGACTATATATATATCAGTTTATTACTTTGGCCCTGCCACACAGCTGAATAAAATCCCACATTATCTGCTTTGAACTTGAATGTATGGCAGTGTGGACTCATATAACCCAGTTCACAGCAGATATTGTGGGATTTTCTGCCTTGATATCCTGCGTTATATGATTGTGTGGAAGGGCCCTTTGTTATTTTATATTTAACCAGAGTACCTTACCTATCATATTAACAGGGAAGATAAACCAGAAATTAGGTTTCAAAGAAAAATATGACAGAATGAAGGTATGTAAATATTGGCCCTACAAGCTCATACTTGATTCATACCTCATATTGTGCCTGAAATAGATGATTATTTATTAACATAAACGAAGAAGTTTAAATATATTCAAAATCCATGAAAGGAATAGCTAACGTAACATTAAAGCATTAAAGTAACGTATAGTTACTTTAAAGAATAACAATAACTTTGTGACTGTACAGAATCCCTGTACAAAAACACTTAACTGAATCAGAAAATTGCATTGGATAGACCACATCAGCTCTAGTTACAGAACATCCAGTAGTCACCATCTGCTTGCCCAGAGAAAACTGTATTTAATAATCTAGAGCTAATGAAGTAGTAGTAATTCTTCATGGGTAGTCAGCCTCTCCCCGCCTGACTGCCTCAGCAATATAAGAGGGTTTTGTGAGGCCAGTCGCTCTTGCTGCATAGTTGCGAGGCAACAATATCGTAATGTGTGGATTAAAACAGGGTGCACTACAGAAACTGTTGGCTTTGCTAGTTTTTGACATTTTTGACAGTTCCCAGAGTCACACTGTCAAGGAAATGAAGCAACTTCTCTGTGAGAACAAGACATAAGAGTAGTGATTTCTGGTGGTTTAACCTCTATCTTGCAGTTACTGGATGTATAAGTGAACAAGCCCTTTAAAGATCACTTGCACGGTTTCTATTAATGAGTGGGTGATGAGTGATGATCAACAATTGGCACCCCCTGGAAATATGAAGCACCTGTCGATGAAACTGATGTGCACATGGGTGATCACAGAGGCATTGTTGTGAAAAGTTTTTAAAAACAGGCATTTCTAATGCAATGGATGGATCAGAAGATAATGCACTGTGGGAGCAGGATGAAGAGGAAAAAACATCTTACATGAGCAATACTGAGGATAATGCATTAGATAATGAAAGCAATGACGGTGCCGTGACTCTTATGACAAGGAAGATTAAAATGTTTAAATATATATAAATTTGTTTTTCTGGACACTCTTGTATATTTCTCAAGTTTTCAACTTTGCTTTATTAGAAACTAGCTTGGGTATCCAGTGGTGCTCGGATTATTTGAAAAAGGCATTGTTTGTTTTGGGGAGTTAGGTCATATCATTTAGTTAATTAGTAACACTATTTATTAGGAAAAAGCCAGGATGTGATTTTGTTTTTTATGAATGCTCCCATTAAAAAATACATAACCATGTGGGTAAACTACAGTTCCTAGAATCATGGGTCCCCAAACCAGGCATGTTGGGTCTGTGTGCCAAGTTCTGTCCAGATGACTGGATTCAGTGCTCTGGATAAGGGTGAACTGCAACTTTCAGATTCCCAGGGCACTCATTCCCAAACCCAGCCAGTATCTACAGTTGGCCATGTTGAATGTGTGTGCCAAGTGTCTTCCAGATCTGTCATCAGCTGAGTTGAGTGCTCTCAGGATGCAGGTGAACTACACCTCCCAAAATCAAGGTAATTTTCCCCAAATCTGTGCAGTATGTTCAGTTGGTCATGGGCTTCTCTGTACCAAGTTTGGTCTCAGTCCATTATCAGATCCTTCCAGTCTGTTCAGTTGCTAATCAATTCCTCTGTGTTTGCTGTGTGCCATAGGAAAGGGAAGAAAAGGCTGTCTGTGTAAGTGGACACCTCCGTCACATACACATTTTCCTCTTTTATTATGTGTTTAGATTTGTGTATAGATCTACTGTTTCAGAAGTCTTTTCCCCATGTACACCTGCATTTTTTTTTTTGCAAAAAAGGGAGGGGAGTGTGATTATTATGTGATGAAATACATTATCTATCACAGCTTATAGCTCTTGACAGAAATGTGCTTCTCTTTCCCCAACACAGTTTTTTCTATTATTTGAATCTTCTATTGAAAGTGAAAATCAAAATGGTCTAATAGATATTGCTGGATTCTGATTTGTCATTGGCCATGCTGGTTATGACTGATGGGGCGTGGAGTCTAACAACCTTTGGAAAATTTAAGATTCTGCATCTTAACTGGGTTATTAAACTTTCTGATAAATTTGGTTCCTTTATATAGGAACCAAATTACAGATATTCTGGTCAAACTAAGACCATACACTAATGTCCATACATGTAAAATACTTGGAAAGAAATATGATTACTATAAAGTTCAGAAAGAAACATGCATAGAATTGGACGGAATTTAACATTTGCACTTCACTCACGTCTGACGCTCTCATTTTGAGAGGAAAATAATTAAAAAGGTATATGTTACTAACCTGCAACAGCTGTATCCATTTCATCTTCCTCCACAGACTCTTGAGAGATGAAACCAACAAGAGGAGAGAGTGGATAACATGTGTTGAGATTTAAACCCAACATAAAATTGTGTACTTTGCCTGCACGGCCTTCCCGGGTGGTGAAAAGGGCACTATCACCCACCAGAGCCATAAACATGCGCTGGACCCAGCTTTCCTGGCTGGTCTTTTCGTGCGCTTTTTCAGCATCTGGGTTTTCTGAACCTTTAAAAGGATGAGAAGCAGAAGAACATGAACATATAAAAGAATATTGAAAATATTTATGAATGTTTTAATAATGCGGGCATTGGGACTCTGGAAGCTGTTGCCCAAAAAGTTTTAACATTCTGTTTCTGCTGTCAAGAAAACCAGATAGAACAAGACAGAAATAAACCTCTGACTTGCTCCATATCCTTACCTCATGAAAGCACAACAGTTAAAGTTCTGGCTGGCATTATGTTGATTCAGAGTATAGAGAAATATTATTTTCATAGACATAGATGTCCACGTGCACCTCCCACAAGAAAATACAGACATCTGCATGACTTATCTCCGATTAATCCAAAAAAACAAGAAGAACCCACACGATCTCTTCGATCATCTGGAGAGGCCCTCTGATCATCTGGAGAGGTCGCAAGCACGATTGGTGGGGACGAGGGACAGGGCCTTCTCCGTGGTGGCCCCCCAACTCTGGACCTCTCTCCCCAAGGATATCAGACAAGCCCCAACATTGTCTGCAAGGAAGTCTTTAGGAAGAGCTTGAAGATGTGGTTTTTCCAGTGTGCCTTCCCAGAATAGGAAACTCCTAGCATCATGTCCCAATTGCACCTTACTAGAGATTAAGACTGTCTGCACACTGCACTTATCTCCAAAAACCTATCCATCTCACCTGTCATGTTCAGCATTTTAAAATTTTAATCATTACATTTGGCCCGGCCTTAGTTTAAATGTGTCATGGTGTTATTGTCTAATGTTTATTGCTATTGTTTTAAAGTTTATTGCTTGTTTTATGAGTTTATTTATTGTTCTATTTGTTATGCTGTTGTTTTATTGATGTGTTGGGCCTCGGCCTCTTGTAAGCCGCAACGAGTTCTTCAGGAGATGTTAGCGGGGTATAAATAAAGGTTTATTATTATTATTATTATATTATAAATCCTCATATTTCTAATAACTCCAAACCAGGAATTCAAATGTTTCATCACTTGCACTGATGGTTTTTAAGTTCTCAACACCTTGTCCATACTTTTCCATAAGACTGCTTCCACCATTCCTCAGTGACTTAAACAATATATATGTGTTACTGGCAGGGTAACAGGGTAGAGCCCCTGTGGTGCAGTGGGTTAAACCCCTGTGCCAGCAGGACTGAAGACCGACAGGTCGCAGGTTCGAATCCGGGGAGAGTGTGGATGAGCTCCCTCTATCAGCTCCAGTTCCCCATTGCGGGGACATGAGAGAAGCCTCCCACAAGAATGGTAAAATATCAAAACATCCGGGCGTCCCTTGGGCAACTTCCTTGCAGACAGTCAATTCTCTCACACCAGAAGCGACTCGCAAAACAAACAAACAAACAAACAAAAAAACCCCAAAAATTGGCAGGGTGAGTAAAAAGAAACATCACATACAAAAACACAGTGCAACTGGGGCTGAGTAAATCATAGAATCATAGAGTTGGAAGAGACCTCATGGGCCATCAAGTCCAATCCCCTACCGAGAAGCAGGAAAATCGCATTCAAAACACCCCCGACAGATGGCCATCCAGCCTCTGTTTAAAAGCTTCCAAAGAAGGAGCCTCCTCCACACTCCGGGGCAGTGAGTTCCACTGCTGAACGGCTCTCACAGTCAGGAAGTTCTTAATGTTCAGATGGAATCTCCTGGAATCTCCTTTCTTGAAGTTTGAAGCCATTGTTCCGCATCTGTCAGCTCCTGCCAGATCTTAGAACAAAGCCACGCTCACAAGGCAAATTTCTTGAATACGGGTTTATTCAGTCTTCACAGGAATCAGAGAAAGAGAGATCTGAGGGGTTCCCGCCAATACTCAGCAATACATCCCCCTTGGTTCCTCCCCCCTTCTTCCCCCCTTATCTCAAGTTGTGGCTACATTCCATTCCCACATCTACAAAGCATTCTCTTCTGCCAGATGGCCCCCTATAACACCATAAAACACAATCATGTCAGGAGGGAGACTTCGAGGCCCGGCCGTGTTTTCTTAACTTGAAGGCCACATCCTGACAGCATCCTAGTCTCCAGGGCAGCTGAAAACAGCTTGCTCCTTCTTCCCTATTACTTCCTCTCATGTCTGTCATGTCTACTCTCAGCCTTCTCTTCTTCAGACTAAACATGCCCAGCTCTTTAAGCTGCTCCTCATAGGGCTTGTCCTCCAGATCCTTGATCATTTTAGTCGCCCTCCTCTGGACACATTCCAGCTTGTCAATATCTCTCTTCAATTGTGGTGCCCAGAATTGGACACATTGCTGCCCTGCTGATGTCCTCAAGAGGCATTCCTTGTAGAAAAGCCTGCAAGGCAGCAATAGTCCTGGCAGAATGCGCCTTGATCTGGGGCAGCGGGGGTTTGCCAGAAAGCTGATAAGCAAGCTGGATGGTGGATATGGTCCAGGAAGAAAACCTCTGGGAAGAAACTGGAATACCAAGGGCATCTTGGTGATATTTCAGAAAAAGTCTAGACAATCTATGTAAAAAGCCAGAGCCTGCCTGACATCAAGCATAAATAGGGAGGGTTTTTGAGGGGAAACTGGGTTCTAGAGAAATGCGGGTAAAACCATGTCCTGGCACATGTAAAATTGGGTAAAACTTTTGGCAACAATGCAGAAGATCACCTTGTCTCTATGAAAACAAATATAAAGGTTATCCACCCTGAGAGCACAGAGCTTACTAGACTGCCTTGCTGATGCAATGGCAACAAGAACACTCTTTTCCATGATAGGTAGGTGAGATCTGTTGATGCCAGAGGTTTAAATTGGGGGGGGGGGGGCTTTGACAACTGGGAAGGCACAAGTTCCAGGCTCTACCCTGGGGGAGGAGGACAGACTGGTGAGTGAATGCTCTTGTACCCTTTAAGAAAGAGTTTAATGAGGGGGTCCTGAAAACAGGAGGAACATCCTGCTTTCTGTTGGTACCAAGAAATGGCGGCCAGATAACATTTCAGGGAAGACAGATATTGCTTAGCAAGTGACCCAAGGAAATAATGAAGTATGGGAGTAGGGTTGGCCAGAGGGAGCACTGTTGGTGCCAGTGTTTGCTGCTGACTTGAAAATATAGGGTCCTTCACAGGGGGTGCTGGTTGAGAAGCTGATAAAGAGAGAAAGAACCTTTCCCACTTATAAGCATATGACCACTTCGTTGTAGGCTTATGGGTGGCAGCAATGATGCCTTCTATTGACTGGAAGATAATGCTTCGAGTCGTGACCTCCATGCCATGAGACCCAAGGTGAGGATGTCTGGGTGAGACACCTGACTGGTCTGGCATATTAGAAGATCATATCTACAGTAGAAGTGGTGAAAGTCACCCCTAGAGGCTTGTATCAGTGGGGTGAACCATGGTTGCCTGGGCCAACAGGATGTGAGGATAATAGAATCATAGAATCAAAGAGTTGGAAGAGACCTCATGGGCCATCCAGTTCAACCCCCTGCCAAGAAGCAGGAATATTGCATTCTGCCTCTGTTTAAAAGCTTCCAAAGAAGGAGCCTCCACCACACTCCGGGGCAGAGAGTTCCACTGCTGAACGTCTCTCAAAGTCAGGAAGTTCTTCCTCATGTTCAGATGGAATCTCCTTTCTTGTAGTTTGAAGCCATTGTTCCGCATACTAGTCTCCAGGGCAGCAGAAAACAAGCTTGCTCCCTCCTCCCTGTGGCTTCCTCTCGCATATTTATACATGGCTAACATATCTCCTCTCAGTCTTCTCTTCTTCAGGCTAAACATGTCCAGCTCCTTAAGCCGCTCCTCATAGGGCTTGTTCTCCAGACCCTTGATCATTTTAGTCACCCTCCTCTGGACACATTCCAGCTTGTCAATATCTCTCTTGAACTGTGGTGCTCAGAATTGGACACAATATTCCAGGTGTGGTCTAACCAAAGCGGAATAGAGGGGTAGCATGACTACTCTAGATCTAGACACTATGCTCCTATTGATGCAGGCCAAAATCCCATTGACTTTTTTTGCCGCCACATCACATTGTTGGCTCATGTTTAACTTGTTTTCCACAATGACTCCCAAGATCTTTTTCACACGTACTGTTCTTGAGCCAGGCATTGTCCCCCATTCTGTATCTTTGCATTTGGTTTTTTCTGCCTAAGTGGAGTATCTTGCATTTGTCACTGTTGAACTTCATCTTGGGTGAGCACCGTCTGGGTTCGTCTGCTTAACCAATTACAGATCCACCTAACCGTAGTTTTTGCCTAGCCCACATTGGAGTAATTTGTTTGCCAGAAGTTCATGGGGGACCTTGTTGAAGGCCTTATTGAAATCCAGGGACGCTACATCCACGGCATTCCCCGCATCTACCCAGCTTGTAACTCTATCGAAAAAAGAGATCAGATTAGTCTGGCATGACTTGTTTTTGATAAATCCATGTTGACTATTAGCGATGACCGCATTTGTTTCTAAGTGTTTGCAGACCACTTCCTTAACAATCTTTTCCAGAATCTTGCCTGGTATCGACGTGAGGTTGACCGGACGGTAATTGTTTGGGTCATCCTTTTTTCCTTTCTTGAAGACTGAGACCACATTGGCCCGCCTCCAATCTGTTGGAACTTCTCCCATTCTCCAAGAACTCTCAAAGACGGTTCGGAAATGACTTTTGCTAGTTCTTTATGGTTATGGTCCGGAAATGACTTATGCTAGTTCTTTCAATACTCTTGGGTGTAGTTGATCTGGCCCTGGAGACTTGAACTCATTTAGAGCGACCAGGTATTTCTGGATTACTTGTTTCCCAATTTGGGGTTGGATGTCCTCTAATCCCTCACCCATTCCATCTTGCTGAGGTTGAAGATGACTTTCTTTTTGTGAGAAGACCGAGGCAAAGAAGGCATTAATTAGTTCTGCCTTTCCCCTATCCCCTGTCAGCATTGCCCCATCTTCTCCTCGTACAGGCCCTATCACCTCCTTGTTTTTCCTTTTTCTACTGACATAAGAAAAGAAGCCCTTTTTATTGTTTTTAATGCTCCTGGCAAGCCTGAGTTCGTTTTGTGCTTTAGCCTTGCGGACCTTTTCCCTACAGGTGTTGGCTATTTGTTTGAATTCTTCTTTGGTGATTTCTCCCCTTTTCCACTTCTTGTGCATGTCTTTTTTGTGTCTTAGCACAGTTAGAAGTTCTTTGGACATCCATTCTGGCTTCTTTGCACTTGTCCTATTTTTTCTCTTTGTTGGCACGGTTTGCACTTGCGCCTTGAGTATTTCACTCTTGAAAAATTCCCATCCATCTGTAACTCCCTTTTCTTTTAGTATCTATGTCTACGGAATGCTGCTCAGTGTTTCCTTCATTTTTCGGAAATCAGCTCTCCTAAAGTCCAAAATGCGGGTTTGACTTGTCTTAGTTTCGGCTTTCCTTTGTACCTCAAATTGCAGGAGCACATGGTCACTTGCCCCTAAGGATCCAATCACTTCAACCGCATCGATCAGGTCCTCCGCATTTGTTAGGATGAGATCAAGAGTAGCCAACCCCCTTGTTGCCTCTTCTACCTTCTGGACCATGAAATTGTCTGCAAGGCAATCAAGGAATTTGTTGGACCTTGTACTCTTGGCTGAGTTTGTTTTCCAGCAAATATTGGGATAGTTGAAATCGCCCATGACTACTACATCTCTTTGCTGTGCCTGTTTGGACAACTGTTGGCAGAAGACTTCATCAAGTTCTTCCTCCTGGCTTGGAGGTCTGTAGTAGATGCCTACAACGACATCTTTTTGAGTCCCAGTTCCCTTGATTCTTATCCAGATGCTTTCAAGCTGGTTTCCCGGATTGCTGTCTTGCATCTCTTCTGCAGCATAACAGTTTTTGACATATAAAGGTACTCTGCCTCCTCTCCCCTTTGTTCGGTTTCTGTGAAAGAGGTTATAGCCCTCCATGTCTACATTCCAGTGATAGGAGTTATCCCACCAGGTTTCAGTGATGCCTATGATATATTTGTGGTGTTGTGCTAAAAGTTGGAACAAAAGTCTGCTTTGTTCGTAAGGATCATTGCCAATACGCATGGAATCAATGGCGTGGGGGAGGAGCATAGAGGAGACCCGGATACCATGTTAACAGGAAAGCATAGCCAAGACAATTCTGATTATGTCTTGATGGGTGACACACACAAAAAAGGAGACATTGTGTATTGAACGGGGAAGTGAAGAGATCTACTTGTGGTGTCCCCTATTGGCAGAAGATGAGAAGGCCCTTTTGTGGATGTAACTGCCATTGGTGAATGGAGGTGGTAGCACTGCTGAGTGCATCCGCGTGGATGTTGTTTGATTCAGGAAGGTGAATTCCTCATGGAATTCACCATGACCAAACCTTGAGCAAACTGAGGAAGTGAGTGCCTCCCTGCTTGTTGATGTAAAAACTGTTGAAGTGGTTTGCAATTTATAATTTAGATTTCAAAGTATGTATGTATGTTTAAAATGCAGTAGCTATGTGCCGAGTGTATTCCTGTGTGGAAAGCGTTAACTCAACCATGGAGGGAACGGCATTCCTAGAGAGGTCATAAATCAAGTGTATAGAACAAATGGATGCAGCTGGAATGCAGTTCGTGTGTTTGCAATGTTACAATCGGACGGGAAGGAAGCAAAGCAAGTTTATGATGTGCTGAGTGTTAAGTAACTTCTAATGTATATAGCTGTAAATATAGTAGTTGTGATCAATCTGTTCCAGCCTTGCTGTGCGGCCGATACCACTGACAAAACAGCTGTTGTGTTGTCTGTCAATAGGCTGATGATGTGGACTGTTAGCGAGGCCTTGAATTCTTGGAGCACCTTCTTTCTGGATTGCAAAGAGCTCCAGGTAGTTGATGCAGCACTGACTCTCTTCCAGTGATCAGCATCCATGGAACTGGGAGGCACTGGTGATTACCGTGTGTGAAAATAGCCAATGGGGAAATGACATGCCCCTACAGACATTGGATTGATGGGCCCACCAGTTGAGGGATGGAAGGAGCAAAAGAGTCAACATAGTTCATGTTGTAGTTCAGCGTGTTGCTCGAGTTGCTACTCCTAGTAGCAGGGAGAATGGGTCTACTTTGGAGTCGGTGGGAGAACAGCAGCGTCAGCACATTAGGGAAATCATTATGGCTCCAAGCGATACTGATACGTTTCCACGCTTCTACAATTGTGAGATGGGGGATGGGGAAGTGAGCAGAGGTGTAAAGAGGGCTGCTTGTGAGCCAGAGTCTGAGGGGGAATTACAAAGGAAGTGTATTCGGGAAATACTTTGTGCACCAACAGAGGATGAAGATTTCCTTGGGTTTGAAAGGAGTTCTGGGTCTGGGAGTGATATGGAAGAAGAGGAGGAGTTAGATTGGACCCGTGTGCAACACATAAGGGATATCTGTAACCAACCCACCTCTAGTGAGGAATTTGAGGGGTTCACTGGGGATTGGCAGCCAGGGGACTCTTGGCAGGATCTGAACCCTGATAATCGTTGGCAGAGGTGGAGGGATGGGCATTCAGCTGCAGGTTTGGGAGCAGCTGAGAGTGATGACGAGAGGGTGGGGAGCTCATCAAGCTCTGAGGAAGAACTTTGAGATAAAAGTGGGTTCAGTTTGGACTATATTTCGCAGAAGGCAAAGTGTCTTCATGGGACATAATTCTTTGTACTGCCAACTTTCCACTTGGGTCCTGGGCTTTAGCTTCGTGTGTTCCTGTACTCCTGCTTCCTCGGTGACTCCAGCGATCCAGTCTTGCTTCCCAACGGATTGACCACGGACCGGTTTGACTTTGCTTTTGGACTTCTGGACTTTGTATGCCAATACTTTTGTGACTGTAACAATTCTTAGTTTTGAAACCACGTTTTTCCAGCTTCAGAGACTGTGTTTTTGTACTATTTTGACTTTCAAGCAATTTGCTTCATCTTTTGTTTAATCCGGATTATTAGGCAGCGCTATAATCCGGATTATATTTTTGTTACTCCTATCGACTTATTTTTGGTGCCAAATTGCTCCAGTGGGCCTTAGCACTGATGTTAAGTGCTTTGTAGGTCCTTTTATTTGCAATAAAGCTGTGTTTGAACCTTTATTCTGTGTCTGGTGTTGTTTAAGGCTTCTGGGTCCTGACAGTTCATGTGTTGTCACAGAGGAGTGGCCTGCTAATAAAAGCTGATGGTGGCTGTGGCCTAGTCCTGGCTCTGATGGCAGCAGAAATGTATTGAAAGGGTATGTTGGGCCTCTCAACCTTGCTGTTGGGATTCTGTAGGTGGAAAACCGTATCAATGTGCTGTTTGCCTCATCTTATTATGTTCTTACTGAAAGTCTGTGTCAGGATGGAAGAGGCAAGATTTATGTATAGGCAGGTTTTCAATTACTGTCCTCACCATATGGAGAGTCCAGAGGAACGTAGCCATGCACTTCATCGGAGAGACACTGCAGATGCAAACAGGTGGTCAGGTGAGTCAGAGGTATGTTTTGCTAGATCTTTCTGGAGCCGTGGAAGACCTCAAACTTGTTTTGTGAAGGTACAGACCATCTGCTGATCCTCTGTTAGCAAATGATCAAATGATCCTGTTCCAAAGAAAATCCTGGTACGCCCCCATGTATGCCTCATAGTGGGGCTTATCTGGCAAAAGGTTTTGCAGAGAAGTAGACCTTGCAGCCTATAGCATCAAGCTTCTATCTTTTGTCAGAAGGAGGGGAGTGCATCCTTTGGGAGGGTCAGGATTGTGAAAAGTCAACTATGATTGAGTTGGGCTTTGGAGTCTTCATCAGCCATTCTGCTGAAGAAAATTCTACCTTGTAAAGGTTATGTATTCATCTTGAGGTGAGTGACACTGATGATGGAACCCTTATTGATCTGAGAACCCTTATTGATCTGTAACAAGAAAGGCAATAATGGGAGCACTGTTGGTGCCAGTGTTTGCTGCTGACTTGAATATATATTGTCCTCCAAAGGGGGTGCTGGATGAGAAGCTAGTAATTTAAGTGCACAGGCCAACCGGATCTTTGGGGCTGAGAAGTTCTGAATCACTTCTGGAGATGAAACATCAATATCCTCTGCCGCTTCACTACTGGGATGTTCTGTAGCCAATGGCTCCGAGACCATGAATAGGGGGATCGTGCAGCAAGCAATGTTGATAGCTCAGTTTGTGGAAGAACATCCATGGACAGGGCTGACATGAGTCTGGAGGCAGAGGAATGAAAGTGCTCATTGGAATGAATGGGGCTAGGAAGCTCTGAGTAGAAAGAGCTGTGTTGCTCATATAAGGGTGGCAAGACCCTGATAAGGCTCCTTCAAGTGGCAAGTGGCTGACATATGACATATGTACTCAGATAAGGTTGCTGAGCCCATAAAATGAATCTCCGCAAGGAGAGTTCTGCCCAGGAAGAAAGATATGCTGAGTTGAGTGAGTTTTCCTGGAAACATGTGAGGTCACCTCCAAGGTAGAGTAGGGAGAATCCTGTTGCATCGAGCCCTGGGACTGCGACCCGTGGTGATGCAGCCCTGTCTCTTCCATAATCTCTGGGAGGTGGCGTCCCTCTGCTGGGTAAACTTGTGTGCCATTATGCGCCCTCACCTCTGATTCATAGGGCATTTGGATGGCAGTCTCATTCAGAGCATAGTCCGAATCAGGCACCGAAGAAAAAGATGGGGTACTCGTGCACTCAGTGGCATATTAGGCAGAGGTGAGGCCAATTGCCATGTTGAGGCCAGCTGGGGCAGAGTGCTCACCCCCTGCTGGGAAGTAGTTTTGCTCACCCTCCTCCTCAGCTTCTTCCTTTTCACCTTTTGCATCATTGAGAGGGCTATGGGTGTGTAGGGAGAAGCATGGGCAGTCTGACCTGTCATGCGCCTGCATACAAGACCCGTATGTGCCATTTCACAGAGATCACAAAGAAGAAGTCACAATATGGCCAATGTGGTCCCAATCTTCAAGAAGGGAAAAAAGGATGATCCAAACAATTACCGTCCAGTCAGCCTCACGAAAAGTCAACATGGATTTATCAAAAACAAGTCATGCCAGACTAATCCGATCTTTTTTCGATAGAGTTACAAGCTGGGTAGATGTGGGGAATAACAACAACAACAACAACAACAACAATAATACTTTATTATTATTATTATTATTATTATTATTATTATTTTCTGTTTATGAGTTTTATTTTGTTGTTGTTTTTTGCTGATGTATTGTGGGCTCGGCCTCATGTAAGCTGCATCAAGTCCCTTGGGGGAGATGGTAGCGGGGTACCATCTCCGCTACCATCTCCCCAAGGGACTCGGTGCGGCTTACATGAGGCCGAGCCCACAATACATTAGCAAAAAACAACAACAAAATAAAACTCATAAACAGAAAATAAGCAGAAAACATCAACAATAGCACAACAACGTTTAAAAAACCTATGGCTGGGCCAAATGTAATAGTTAAAAATTTAAAAATAGTGCTGAGCATGACCAGGTGAAATATAACTAGGATAGAATTTTTGGAGAAAAATCGGGCGTGCAGACAATCCTAGATCACTAATAAAGTGCATTTAGGGACATATTGCTGGGAGTTTCCTTATTCTGGGAAGGCACACTGGAACAACCACGTTTTCAGGCTCCTCCTAAAAACTGCCAGAGCTGGGGCATGCCTGATGTCCTTGGGGAGTGAGTTCCAGAGTCTGGGGGGGGGGGGGGGGGAGGGGCACCACCGAGAGAGCCCTCTCCCTCATACACACCAATTGTGCCTGCGATGGAGGTGGGAGCGCGAGCAGGACCTCTCCAGATGATAGAAGAGATCATGTGGGTTCGTACACAGAAATGCGGTCATGCAGGTAGGCGGGTCCCAAACCGTGTGGAATGCCGTGGATGTAGCGTACCTGGATTTCAGTAAGGCCTTTGACAAGGTCCCCCATGACCTTCTAGCAAACAAACTAGTCCAATGTGGGCTAGGCAAAGCTACAGTGAGGTGGATCTGTAATTGGTTAAATGGATGAACCCAGAGGGTGCTCACCAATGCGTCCTCTTCATCTTGGAAAGACGTGACGAGCGGAGTGCCACAGGGTTCCGTCCTGGGCCCGGTCCTGTTCAACATCTTTATTAATGACTTAGATGAAGGGCTAGAAGGCATGATCATCAAGTTTCAGATGACACCAAATAGGGACGGATAGCCAATACTCCAGAGGACAGGAGCAGGATTCAAAACAATCTTGACAGATTAGAGAGATGGGCCAAAACTAACAAAATGAAGTTCAACAGGAACAAATGCAAGATACTCCACTTAGGCAGGAAAACGAAATGCAAAGGTACAGAATGGGGGATACTTGGCTCGAGAGCAGTATGTGAGAAAAAAATCCTGGAGTCCTCGTGGACAACAAGTTAAAAATGAGCCAACAGTGTGATGTGGAGGCAAAAAAGCCAATGGGATTTTGGCCTGCATCAACAGGAGCACAGTGTCTAGCTCTAGGGAAGTCATGCTACCCCTCTATTCCACTTTGGTTAGACCACACCTGGAATATTGTGTCCAATTCTGGGCACCACAATTCAAGAGAGATATTGACAAGCTGGAATGTGTCCAGAGGAGGGTGACTAAAATGATCAAGGGTCTGGAGAATAAGCCCTTTGAAGAATGGCTTAAGGAGCTGGGCATGTTTAGCCTGAAGAAGAGGAGATATGATAGCCATGTATAAATATGTGAGAGGAAGCCACAGGGAGGAGGGAGCAAGCCTGTTTTCTGCTTCCCTGGAGACTAGGACGCAGAACAATGGCTTCAAACTACAAGAAAGGAGATTCCATCTGAACATGAGGAAGAACTTCCTGACTGTGGGAGCCGTTAAGCACTGGAACTCTTTGCCCCGGAGTGTGGTGGAGGCTCCTTCTTTGGAAGCTTTTAAACAGAGGCTGGATGGCCATCTGTCAGGGGTGCTTTGAATGCAATATTCCTGCTTCCTGGCAGGGGGTTGGACTGGATGGCCCATGAGGTCTCTTCCAACTCTAGTGTAAGGGATACTGGGAGCTGACTTCCATCAACACCTAGAAGGCCACATATACTTTACCTTTCCCGTATTTTAAGGACAACAGAACTGTATCATATGAGTCAGCATGGTGTAGTGTTTTGAGCATTGGGCTACAATTCTGGAGACCATGGTTTGATTCCCTGCTCAGCCATGATTTCCATGGCTACTGAGTAATCTTAGGTGAGATGTACACTTTCAGCCCAAAAAGAAACTTGTGATAGGTTCACTTTAGGATCACCATGAGTCAGGAATGACTTGAAGGCAACAGCAGCAGCAATATAACATTTTAAAGCACACATTAACTAGATTTTTCCCCATTTGATGTTAAATAATTCAAGCCAATTCTTGTTTTTAAAATAACCCCCCAAAGCTATCATCAAATCATTAAAAATTTCACTACTTCTAACAGATATATGATATTATTTTTGTGTTGTTCTTTTAAGGGTACACATCAACAGAAATAATTTGTAAGTGTCATGATAACTGAAGTGCCTTACCTTTTGGCCCCTGTGACTCATCATCACTGTCTGAATCATTGCTCACTATATGTCGCAGTCTGATATTTTCTGTAAGTAAACATGATAAAAATCTTTAATATCTTAAATAGTCAAATAGGAATAGAAACACAATAGCAATTACAAAAGATCTTGAAGTTGGAGGCATGGCGAGAAATTCCTTCTCCAATGTAGGAACTCTCCATACATCTTGATTACAGGAAATACTAAGTACATATTTCTTAAAGAAGCATAGCAGCCATACAAAGTGATGGAAATGAGCAGGACCAGTTCATATGTACACTTTGCACAAGTGTTTGATGTGTAGAGGGACTTGTATCTATACAACTGTCTTAATGGAAGCAACAGTAATGTCATATATAAAGAATAGCAAAATTAGGTTCAGATCATTCATAATTTTACTCTGTTCTCATTAGAATAAAAATTAGTCATGTGAAATGCAAAAAGCAGATGAAGTTAGAAAACTACATTACATGCTGACCTGTGCCAAAACACAATGTAGAGACTGATAAGTATTCTCCCTGTCTCATTCTCTCCTTTGAATATTTACTTTATTTACATTAACCATTTAAAATATTTACATTATTTTTCTCAAAACCATTTTTTAAAAAATAGTAACTTTTCTTTAATCCCTTGATTTGATTCAGAAGATCGTATTGTAGGGCAACTAGAATTTAGGTTAGTGTTGGTCTCGCGTGACTTCAGATGCTCTCTATACTTCCTTCTCCTACTGTACCACCCCCACAAAAAAAGAAATCAAAAATAGGGTTGTTGTAGGTTTTCTGGGCTATAATCAAAAATATTTTACTCCCAATGACTTCGAGAAGTTCATGTTGTTATAATATGTTCACCCTGATTTGCACTTTGCTAGGTTGTTACCTAGAATCATAGAATCATAGATTTGGAAGAGACCTCAAGGGCCAAGAAGCAGGACAAACATGTTCAAAACACCCCCAACAGATGGCCATCCAGCCTCATAGAAGGAGCCTCCACCACACTTCGAGGTAGAGAGTTCCACTGCTGAACAGCTTTCACAGTCAGAAAGTTCTTCCTAATGTTCAGGTGGAATGTCCTTTCCTGTAGTTTCAAGCCATTGCTCTGCATCCTAGTCTCCAGGGCAGCAGAAAACAAGCTTGTTCCCTTCTCCCTGTGACTTCCTCTCACATATTTATACATGGCTATCATATCATGGTGCCCAGAATTACATACAGTATTCCAGGTGTGGTCTAACCAAGGCAGAATAGAGGGGTACCATGACTTCCCTGGATCTAGACACTATACTCCTTTTTAAACTGCAGCAACACATTATTGTCTCATGTTTAACTTGTTGTCCACGGGGACCCCAAGATCTTTTACACACCTACTCCTCTCAAGCCACGCACCCCACATTCTGTATCTTTGCATTTCGTTTTTTCTGCCTAAGTGGAGTATCTGGCATTTGTCACTGTTGAAGTTCATTTTGTTAGTTTTGGCCTATCTCTCTCATCTTTTCAGATTGTTTTGAATTCTGCTCCTGTCTTCTGGAGTATTGGCTATCCCTCCCAATTTGGTGTCGTCTGCAAACTTGATGATCATGCCTTCTAATCCTTCATCTAAGTCATTAATAAAGATATTGAACACGACCGGGCCCAGGACAAAACTCTGCGGCACTCTGCTCATCACTTCTTTCTAGGATGAAGAGGAAGCATTGGTGAGCACCCTCTGGGTTCGTTCATTTAACAAATTACAGATCCACCTAACCGTAGTTTTGCCTAGCCCACATTGGACTAATTTGTTTGTCAGAAGGTCATGGGGGACTTTGTCGAATGCCTTACTAAAATCCAGGTACTCTACATCTACAGCATTCTCTACATCTACCCAGCTTGTAACTCTTTCGAAAAATGAGATCAGATAAGTCTGGCATGACTTGTTTTTTTTATAAATCTGTGTTGACTATTAGTGATGACCGCATTTGTTTCTAAGTGTTTGCAGACCACTTCCTTCACGATCTTTTCCAGAATTTTCCCTGTCAACATTTCCCCATCTTCTCCTTGCAGAGGCCCTATTGCCTCCTTGTTCTTCCTTTTTCTACCGATGTAAGCAAAGAAGCCCTTTTCTTAATGTCCCTGGCAAGCCTGAGCTGATTTTGTGCTTTAACCTTGTGAACCTTCTTCCTACAGGAGTTTAAGACTGGATTTGAAAGAATACAGGTAATTTCTTCAATTCAAAAGTGCTATCAGTGTGAAAAAGCTGCTATTCCACCTAGCTACTTCCCCACTCCTATGCTTTGCTGAATCTCTTCAAGCACATGTTAGGACCACATCAAGGCCCTATTGTACCTTGCCTTGGTAATGTGGCTACCCCCACAAAACCACTCTCTTATGGCTGGTTTCCACATTATTATTGTAATATAACAAAATATTTTCACATCTAGGTAGACTGCATCTTACAGGTCCTTTGGATCTTTACAAAGACCACCAAATACAGGAAGGAATGCATGCAATATGGAATACCAGCATGACAGACCCAACCATGAAAAATGGATTTGCAGGAGAAACCATACCATCAAGTTAACAACGATGCTGAAGCAAGAGAAGGAAACAAAAATCCAGAGACATTCTGCTGATCCTTTGCACATCAGCACTGCCTTTAAAAGGGGTATTACAATGTATTTACACAAGGATAATAATAATAATAATAATAATAATAATAATAATAATACTTTATTTATACCCCGCCACCATCTCCCCAAGGGGACTTGGGACGGCTTACATGAGACCAAGCCCAACAACACATCACAAAAAACAAAACAGCAAGCAAATAAAGCAGTACAATTAATATAGCACACATATAAACAATAACACAGAATTTAAAACCTTATGGCTGGGCCAGATGTAATAAATTAATTTTTTTAAAATAAACACTGGGCGTGAACAGAGGTAGGTCCCAAACACTTCAGGGCTTTGTAGGTAAGAACCTGCACCGAATGAGGCCAGTCAAATTAGAGGGGCTGGTAGAGATAAATGGCTGACTTATAAAGAGATAATAAAGGGCACCCCCAGCAATCCACACCTAAAATCTCAGGAAGAACTAAAAAAATATGATCCAACACTCTCCTGGTTTCAGTATCACCAGATAAAAGAAAGTTATAATGTAGATAAGAAAACTGGTTTTGAAACAGAAACCCCTTTTTGGGAGGGAATCATAAATTCGGAAGGAAAGCACATACGGAAAATATACCAAGTGTTATCGAGGTGGGAAACAGAAAAAGAACAAGTTAAAGAAAACATGGTGAAGTGGGCAAAAGATCTATGCCGTCCAATCAACCTTAGGGAATGGGAGAAGATTTGGTCAGAGAGATTAAAATGTACATACTCTAATGACTATAAGGAGAATTGGTATAAACTGTTTTTTAGATGGTATCTGACCCCGGAACAACTAGCCAAGTTCAGCAAAGGGAAATTGGAGGCAAAATGTTGGAAATGTAAAAGAAATATTGGCACCTTTTTTCATATGTGGTGGGGATGCAAAAAGGTGAAAACCTTTTGGCAAAAGGTCCACGGAGAAACAGAGATCTTGAAAAAGAAATTCCTATTAAAACCCGAATACTATCTTTTAGGAATAATGGATGAGGATTTAGACCCAGACAGTAATGAAAGCAAGATTCTTTTTCACCTTTCTACAGCGGCCAGAATCCAACTGGCCAGACAATGGAAATCCAGAGAAGCTCCTACAAAAGAACAATGGTTGTTAAAAGCTTATGATGTGATGAACATGGACCTACTAACTCAGAGACTAAGAGTCCATGGAAATAAAAAGAAGAGCACAGACTGGAGTAACTTTATGGAATACATTGATGAGAAGAATAAGAATATTTGAAGATGTAATGAGGCTATAACTAGTAAAGGATGAGAGCTGATGTTTTACCAGTCAATATTTGTGGTATATGAGAAATGATTACCTGCCTGTTCAACCTGGAAGTCATTGTATTTTATATTCCCCTCCCCATTTACCCTCCCCCTCTTCCCTTCACGGCCAACCCTACCTATAAACACTACCCACTCCTCCTTACCCGACCAACCCTACCATACCTTTCTCCCCCTCGCTCTTCCCACCACTATCTGATGTTTTTAAATGTGTATTGGAAAATTTTGCAATAAAGATAATTAAAAAAAAAAAAGAACCTGCACCTTGAATTGGGACCAGAAAATGAACGGCAGCCAATGGGGCTCCTTAAACAGGGGGGTTGATTTCATCCAATTTTAATATTTTGTTTACATTATCCGAACTTTCCTATTTCAATGTAATGGGAAACTTTGGATTAAAACAAAACAGGACTGAAGTGCTAAAACTAGTGTATTAATAGGAAAAGCAGGGAAAGTACATTTGGTCCCAGAATTCATTACTACTTTCCTAAATTAGAATTTTAAAACACCAAAGAAATATTCAAAATTGGAACTACTTTCCAGCCACCTAAAAAGCCCCACATTGGCTTATTGTAAAAGATGTCACTCCATATGTGAGTAAAAATAGATCAAAGGCACGAGTCTTTGCTCTAGGATAATTGCCCACATTATAATTCCCAAAAACTTACAGCAACCCAGTGATTTTGGCCATGAAAGCCTTCGACAACACAAGGATACAAAAAGTTGGGGATCAGCTCATCAGTGAGCAAAGCGTGAAGTGCCGTGTGTTAAGAAAAAATTAAGATCTGAAGAGGTCAAAGATGACGAGTCCAATCAGAAAAATCACAAAGGGTTTATTTACAATAATAATCAATAATTGCATTTCTTAACAGTTAAATAGCTGGTCTGAGCTACTCTAACACCCATCTCTTCTAAGGTCTCAAAGAGGGGACGGACGGACACACCAATTACTACATCTCTCTGACTCACACTCCGAGAGAGATCTCAAAGCACACAGCACATACTCAAATGTAAGAAACAGAAGTCAAATGTAAAGACTTGCAGTAGAAAAGTATCAATTCTACACAATCAATCAGAATGAGAGCAAAAACAGAGAGGAGAGAAGAAATAGATAATTCCCAACTGTCATACAGGAGACACGGGGGAAGGGATATCCTTGGTCTGTACTAAACTAATAGGCTTGGTTGATCTGGTTCGGAAGTTTCTAAAACCGGAATGAATTTGTATTTAAATTACTTTAAAAACAATTTCAAGCCATGCTTGAATACTGTGAGGAGTAATAACGAATTGAAACAATTTACCCATTTTTTGGAAGTATTTTCGTATGTCTGGTCAAGGTTTACAATCTCGCAGTTTCCCTGGCCCCCCTGGCGACAAGCGGTGATGTGGAAGGATGAGGTGGGTGTGGCCATGCCCCCAGTGGCCGTCAAGAAGAGCTGGGCGTAGCCACGCCCACCTCATTCCCCTGCCATCTATCGCCCTATGCAGTCACACAAGGAAGGGAAACTGCAAGATTACTTTTAAAATCTTGCAATTTCCCTTCTCTGTGTGACTGCAAAGGGCGACGGATGGCAGGGGAATGAGGTGGGCGTGGCTATGGCCAGCTATTCTTGATGGCCACTGGGGGCGTGGCCTTCAGGAAGAGCTGGGTGCGACCACGCCCACCTCCTCCCTCTGCCATCCATCGCCCTTTGCAGTCACACAGAGAAGGGAAACTGCAAGATTACTTTTAAAATCTTGCAGTTTCCCTTCTCTGTGTGACTGCAAAGGGTGATGGATGGCAGGAGAATGAGGTGGGCGTGGCTACGCCCAGCTCTTCTTGACGGCCACTGGGGGCGTGGTCTTCAGGACTGGGCGCGGCCACGCCCACCTCCTCCCTCTGCCATCCATCGCCTATTGCTGTAACACAGAGAAGGGAAACTGTAAGATTACTTTTAAAATCTTGCAGTTTCTCTTCTCTGTGTGACTGCAAAGGGCCGATGGATGGCAGTGGGAGGAGGTGGGCGTGGCCACACCCAACTCTTCTTGATGGCCACTGGGGGAAACCGCATCGCCGCTTGTCCCCAGGGAGGCCAGGGAAACTGCGAGATTTTAAACTAACGGGGGAGGGGCACCTTCCATTAACAAAGTAAATGAAGCTATTCAGATTTTTGCTATTTTCGATCTTTTTTTCAAGAAAACTTGAGAAATAATTTTAAAATTGAAACGCCAGCGCCCTCTATATACGAAACGAGTTTAGAACCATTTTTTTCTTGATCAACCAAGCCTACTAACTAACTGCTCCTTGTTGAATACTTGAGACATAGGCAGTGTGGAGTTGAATTCCAACAATATCAAATCAGAAAATACCACAATATATGCTTTGAACTGGGTTATCTGAGTCCACACTGCCTTATATTCAAGTTCAAAGCAGAAAATGTGGGATTTTATTCAGCTGTGTGGAAGGAGCTCCAGTTAATAATCTAGATGCAACTCTTTGGGCCAACTGAAGTTTATGAGCACTTTATAATGGCAGTCAAATCCAAAAATAATGTAATTACCATGGCCAGATTCATCTTGTCCAACCGAAGTTTGCCCCAGACTGCAAACTTATATTTGAATATACAACTCCATCTATGGCCCCGTCTACACTGCCATATAATTCAGATTATCAAAGCTCATTATCTGCTTTGACCCAAATTATCAGAGTCTACACTGTTACAGTTATACTACTTTTTAATGACTATAAATAGTTTTAATATGTATTGTTTTTCAATGCAGTTAGCCTCCTTGAGGACCATTATTGGGAGAAAGGTGGGGTTTAATTGAATAAAATATATAAAAATAAACATAACAATATCCAAGTAATACAGAGCAGCTACACCTTTATCAGTCCAATCAAAAGCCAAAGTATAGTACACAAGATTTCAATGCTCACTGACATATTCATGAAGCAAAGTTCTTACAAATAATGCAGGAAACGAAAAATGTCAGAGCCTTGCATGATACTGGAGATGTTTGCTTAAGATAGCATTTCAGTTATTATTATTAAGGTGGTCTGGAAAGTGTTGATGCAATTAGAGGCCTCACTCCTTCTTGGCCACACAAGGACATGAGACAAAGTTAGTAAAAGTCATATGATAACATTTCCATCTCCATTAGCAGCACTAAAGCAACATCCCTTGAGATCTTGGGAACATCTCTTCTAGGTGAGACTGCAACTATGGAATGCTCTAGCCAGAGGCTCACATAGTACAGACAACAGTGATCTTTTTAGTGTTGGGTAAAGACAGTTTCATTTTCTGAAGCCCCTTCTACCCTGCCCTATATCCCAGGATCTGATCCCAGATTTTCTGCTTATACCAAATTATCTGGCAGTGTAGACACATATAATCCAGTTCAAAGAAGATAATCTGGGATCAGATCCTGGAATATAGGGCAGTGTAGATCCTTCCTTAGGCAGGCAGCTTAAAAAACTTTTTACAAGAGAATGCAACACACACACTACCAAGAAATGGAGGGCAGAAATGATAACTGTACACAGCTCTAAAATTTAGCAATATTTCTAGTAAGTCAAAAATTACAATACCTAGTTCTTCTTCCATTGTTGGACCTGTATTTTGAGAGTTGGAAACGCCGAGGACTCGGTTAAATAATATAGCAAATGCACTTCCCCATACACCTGAAAAACATTGTACATTATGTTACACTGGTGTTTCTTAACTGGTTTTCTAAAGCATTCGAGCAGGTCTTAGAAATGGCACAAATGCACATCAAAATTCAGAGTCCAATCCTTACATTGGATAGGATTTTTCTATTGGATCAATATGACTTCAATGGACTGAAGAAGTTAAAACCCACTCAAGCATGGTGTGTACTGCAGCCCACAGAAAGCAGTTTTGTAATCAACTACTATACAAAACACGATAACTTCCAGGAATAAATAACATAAATAACTAGACATAGCTCTGGTATTCATTAAACATGATGATGTCCTGTCACAAATTACCAGCATGATTAAACTAAAATATGTAAATTTATTTCCGTATTAAGGAAATTCATTAAACTCTCATTGTTAACTCTTAGATTATATATTTCTATAGTATAGTAATTGGCCATATTACTCTCAAATAAAGTACTAAATAAGGCAGTAGGGGAGGCAACTGCTAGAAATGCATTAATCCTTTATAGGACTGACAGCTGAGTTTCACATCATGCCACCACCCAGAAATGTTTTAACTCCCTGTTCACTTCCTGTTTTTTTTTTAAAGTTGCTGTCATTAAGAGGAGCTCAAGTATGGCAAAATTGTTCTTAGACTTTCTAAATAGTCATAGGGGCATTTAAAGTCAAAAATACATTTTTAAAAAATTGAAATACATTTGGAAACATCACTTCTCCCACCACAAATGTAAATATTCAACAGCAAATGGTGGAAAGTCTCATTTCATTTTCTTCTATATTATTTTATTTCTAATATAATTCAATCAGTTACTTACCCATTAAGAAATGCAAGGGGTTCTCTTTGTATTTGTTCACTACTGTTCCCATAAAAAATTTGCTTCCAAACAAATCAGGAGTCATGAAGGTCCCATATTTAGCCATCCCAATCTCATAGGGATTGAATTCTACCCAATCTGTAAAGAACAAACATACATCACCACAGATGTTCTGTGCTAGTTGCTGCAGAATACAGGCTAAGACTAGCTATAGATGAGTCTGTCTGTTTCACATTCATTAAAAAAGCATATACACCTGAAATTCTTCACAATAAATATTTGAAAGAATAACCACATTTTGGAAATTTCATATAATAAATCCAATCCCATTAGCACAAAGAAGCTGGAACAGCAGCCCTTTAACATTCTAAAACCTTTGGTTCTCTTAATGACCTGACCACTGGCCACACATGTTGGAGCTTTGAGTAGTGGAGTCCAGCAATATCTGAGTGGCCATGTTTGGGTGTTGATGTGTTAGGGCAGAGCTTTCCAAACTGTGTGTTACTGGTGTTTTGGCTGTTGTCTGCCAGTGTGTTGTATGAAAAATGCCCCATCCCCAAAGGCTGCCTGGTGAGCAAATGCATTGATGGCCTCTGGAGGAGGAGGAGGAGGAGGCAACAGCGGCAGCACCCACTTGGCAGTGCCAAGCCCAGCCATTCCTCATCCTGTTGGAGGGAGTGCTAAGCCCCTCCATTGGCCAAAGGCTAAGACCTTTACTTGGCTGGAAGCTAAGCCTTTCTGCCACTGGCTGTGGGGGAAGGGAGTTCAGAGGTGAAAGAAACCCCCAGAGGGCATTCACTCAACCCCCTTTCAGTCAGGCAGGAAGACACAACCAAAGCCATCCCAACAGACAGCGATCCAGCCTCAGTTCAAAATCCTCCAGAGAAGAGACTCCACTGGACTCCCAGGCAGGCAATACATCACTAGGGTGAAATGAATTTCCAAAGGGCATTCAGTCCAATATACTTCAGTCAGGCAAAAAGACACAATCAAAGCCACTTCCAACAGACAGCCATGTATTCCAGTTCAAAAACCTCCAGAGAAGAAGACTCTATTGGGTTAACAAAACTTATAGTGTTCAAATTCACTTCAGAGAAACGTGTGATTACTGTCAGGAGCTGATTTCTGCTGTTCAGAAAGTCGCCATAAATCGTCTCCATGACATCTCGGTGTCAGTAGGGCACTTCGGTAGAATAATTTGAGAGCATCTAAAAAGACTGGGGTTTTCTCCTGGGAAAAATCCAATAAGGATTTCAGAAGTGGACCTGAGGCTGTGAAGAACGGAGAAGTGCCAGCTCTTTCCAAATAGGGGGAAGGAAAGAACCAGGAACTCCAATGTCCCTGCAGAGCCTCTGTTAAAGGGGAGTAACCCAGGCTGCAGGACTGGAGGAGTACCTTGGGAGTGGAGGCCCTCACAGGGGAGTATCTTGGGGATTACCGGCTGAGGCTTCTGGTGGCTCTGCAGCTGGGTTCAGCCAGAAGCCATGGAGAAGGGAGCTGAAAGTCAAATTCAACTGGGACCCACAGGAGGTTTTGTACTTTAATAGTAATAATAAACAACTTTATTTTTAACCTGCCCTCTCTCTCCAAGGGGACTCAGGGGAACTTCCAAAGTAAAAATGGCAAACATTCAATGCTGGTACAAAACTTAATAAACAACTGACAGATAGGGAAACTCAATAAAAAACATATAAATCATATAATCTAAAACAAATTTACAGATTAAATGCATATAAAAATAAAGATCCCCATAATTTAAAATCATCTGTTATCAGCATTGTCACAAAGTAGAATCGATGGTAATCTACTTTCCTTCCTCTCTGTAAGATAGTTCACATAAGTGAGTTTTCAATAGTATTTTTAAGGAGAGAACTGATGGGGCCGTTCTAATTTCTTTAGGGAGGGATTTCTAGAGGAATGGGGTGACCACGAAGAAGCCCCCCTCTCTTGTTCCCACCAGCTGTGCTTAAGAAGGGGGTGGGAGTGAGAGCAGGCCCTCCTCCATTGATTGCAATGTCCAAACAGGTTTATACACAGGGATGTGATTTGACATATAGTCTGGGCTCAAATAGTTTAGACCAGTGGTTCTCAACCTGTGGGTCCCCAGATGTTTTGGCCTTCAACTCCCAGAAATCCTATCAGCTAGTAAACTGGCTGGGATTTCCTGGAGTTGTAGGCCAAAACATCTGGGGACCCACAGGTTGAGAACCACTGGTTTACACTTTATGTCATGACTATGGTCCAACATTTCCATCTGAGGAAATAAAAGTGCATGCAGTGGGAGCCAATTTAAAGGGGCCTGCTGCTGCATATGAGGGGGGAGCACCGGAGCTGTGTAGGCTGAGAGATTTTTTGGCTGCTTTAAAATTCTGCTTCCAAGATCCATTAATGGAGATTGTCAAAAGCTCAGATTAAACAGCTGAGCCAGGATATATGAACAGTTTCCAAGTATGCTTTGGAATTCAAAGCGGTAGCGGGAAAAATCAGAGTTGGTCAAAAGCCACCAAACTGAAATACTTTAAAGGAGGCTCGAGGCCCAATCTGCTAGAGTGGGCACTGCATAGAAATGACACTGGAACACTGGAAGAATGGGTGCTGCTGGCTGGCAGTGTAGAGTGCAACCAGGCCCAAGTGAAACCATGTTCCTAAGACTTTCCTTTTAGCAGAAATACTGCAGCTCCGGGCCAAGCAGGGACACCAGGGAATTCTGCACGGACCCTGTCAAGCAGCCAGGAGAGGAGAGGGAAACAGGGCCACCTGGCATCAGAGTGTTAGAAGACCATGGCAGCAAGTAAAGGAGAGAATAAACAAACAAGCAAACAAACAAATAAATAACACTTTATTTATATTCTGCCCTTCTCACACCGAAGGTGATTCAGGGCGGAGCGCAAGTACACATACACGGCAAACATTCAATGTCATTTGTATAGACAGTACACAGACAGAAGGGGATTTTTGTGTTGTGCCATAGGGGGTGCTGTTGCTCCAACCTCTATGACGAAGAGCTGTCAGGACATCCTCATTCCAGCATTTTCTGATCTTCTTTTTCTTTATGGCATTGTTAAACACTCCCCTGCTTTTTAGCGGTACCTAATTTCTCTAATTACAGCTAAAGCTGTTTTCAAACTGCTTAGGTAAACAGTGGGCAGGGCTGAGGGTTGGCTGCCCATGCCAACCCGGGGTTTGAACTTGCAACCTTTCGGTTGATAGATCTTATAGTTGCTGATGATTTACCAGCTGTGCTAAACCTCTAGCTGCTGTTGATCCCTAGAGGTTATCTGTGTTAACTAAATGGTTGGAAAGTTCTACAAATCCCATCATCCACTTTCTGTCCTCCCCCAAACCACGTCGGGACGTAAAGGGGGTCATGGGGGTTATGTCTGCCAAGTTTGATCTTGATCAGTCATTGGATGAGGATCGCAGTGGGCTCTGGAAGTGAGTGGAGGTACTTCATATTCCATCATCCATGGCCTACCCTCCTCCAAATTGCAGTAGGATGTGGAGTGGGTCATGGGGGTTCTGTGTGCCAAGTTTTGTCTTTATCGGTCTTTATTGGGGGCCACAGTGGTCTGTGGGAACCGAAGGGTTTGAAAGTACTACAAATCCTATCATCCTTTTTCCGTCGTCCCCCAAACCTCACCAGGACGTAAAGGGGGTCATGGGGGTTATGGGGGGTAGAAGGAGCCCACTTGTTCTGAACATTTCCAACACTTATCAGAAACTGTTTTGAACATTTTAGCAAGTTGTTTCGGTGTGGTATACCATCTGTGGAACATTTTTATCCAATTTTCTTTAAAATCCATTGCATATGTATATTTCAATTTTTTGTTCCACATCTGTTCCCACTCCCTCATTTGAATTGGTCTTCTTATATTTTGAGCCCATTTTATCGTACAGTTTTTAACCTGTTCTTTTTTCAGTCAGCCAGGTAAGTAATATATTATAATTATTTGATATTACTTTCTTGTCCAATTTTAAAATTTTATCCGACGCTGTTTCCTCCCAGGAAAATCCATTTTTTTATCTTGATTGTAATATTCTTTAGTTTGCATATAATGTAACTAAGTAATATTAGATTTTTTTTTGTTCTTCCAAATGACACCAGGACATAAAGAGCATTATGAGAGGTCTATGTGCCAAGTTTGGTCTTGATCAGTCATTGGATGAGGTTTGCAGAGGTCTCAGAATTTGAGTGAAGGTACTGGAAGTCCCATCATCCATGGTCAACCCTGCACCAAAACTGCAGCAGGATTTAGAGTGTGTCATGGGGGTTCTGTGTGCCAAGTTTGGTCTTAATTGGTCATTAGATGGGTTTTGCAGCAGTCTTGGGGAGTGGAGGTACTTGAAGTTATTGGCGAGGGTCTCAGTGGTCTCAGGAAGTGAGTGAAGTGACTGCAAGTGCCATCATCCATTGCCAAATTCTTCCAAACCGCACCAGGATGTAGAGTGAGTCATGCGGGCTCTGTGTGTGAATTGTTGGCAGTTGTAATGGTATTAGGAAGGGAGTACAGGTATTGCAAATCCCATCGTCCATGGTGCATCCTCCTCCAAACTGCACCAGGATGGAGAGTGCGTCATGGAGACTCAGTGTGCCAAGTTTAGTCTTTCTCGGTAATTGTATGAGGGTTGCAGTGGTCTCAAGAATTGAGCAAAGGTACTGCAATAATCCATGGTCCATCCCTGGCCAAACTACATGCAAACCACCATATGCAAATAGCACCACAGTGGCAGCCAATCGGAATGCTGGCACATGCTATTCTCCCCCAAACCTCACCAGAACGTTGAGTTGGCCAAGGGGGCTCTCTGTGCCTAGTTTGGTCTTTCTTGGTATTTGGATAAGTGTCGCTGTGGTTTCAGGAAGTGGGTGAAGGTACTGCAAGTCCCATCATCCATTGTCTGTCCTCCTCCAAACAGCACCAGGATGTAGAGTCGCTCATGGGGGCTGTGTGTGCCAAGTTTGGTCTTGATTGGTCATTAGATGAGGGTTGCAACAGTCTTGGGAAGTGAGTGGAGTCCCATCATCCATAGTCTGTTCTCCCCCAAACCTCACCAGAATGTTGAGTTGGCCATGGGGGCTCTGTGTGCCAAGTTTGGTCTTCATCAGTCATTGGATGAGGGTCTCAGTGGTTTCACTCACTAAGTGAGTGAAGGTAGTGCAAGTCGCATCGTTCATGGTGCATCATCCTCGAAACTGCACCAGGATGTAGAGTGGATCATGGAGACCCGGTGTGCCAAGTTTGGTCCTTATCGGAAATTGGATGATGGTTGCAGTGGTCTCAGGAACTGAGCGAAAGTACTGCAAGTCCCATAATCCATGCTCGATCCACAGTCAAACCACACCAGGGCGTAAAGTGGGTCATGAAAGGTCTATGTGTCAAGTTTGGTGTTGTTCAGTCATTGTTGAGGGTCGCAGCAGTCTCGGAAAGCGAGTAGAGGTTCTTCAAGTCCCATCATCCATGGTATGCCCTACTCCAAACCGCAGTAGGATGTAGAGTGGGTCATTGGTCTTTATCGGTAATTGGATGAGGGTTGCAGTGGTCTCAAGAATTGAGCAAAGGTTCTGCAAGTCCCATAATCTATGGTCCATCCCCGGCCAAACCACACCAGGACGCAAAGTGGGTCATGAGAGTTCTATGTGCAAAGTTTGGTCCTGATCAGTCATTGGATGTGGTTAACAGCGGTCTCAGAATGTGAGTGATGGTACTGCAAGTCCCATCATCCATGGTTCATCCTCCTCCAAACTGCAGTAGGATGTCGAGTCGGTCATGGAGGCTTTGTGTGCCAAGTTTGGTCTGTATTGGTAATTTTCTGACAGAGCCCGCATACAAACTTTGACTTTTATTATATGTATAGATAGATAGATATAGATAGATATAGATATAGATATAGAAAGATAGATAGATAGATAGATAGAGATATAGATATAGACTAGCTTGGGGATTCGGCGCTGCCCGGGTTATTTGAGATAGGTATTGTTTCTCTGTTCTGTAGTTTTAGTCTAGATCCAATGTCTGGTGAACTACAACTCTCATATGCAAGTTCCACTGTCCATGGTTCATCCTCCTCCACACTTCACTAGGATGGTGGGTGGGTCATGGGGGCTTTGTGTGTCAAGTGTGGTCTTGATCAGTCATTGGTTGAGGGTTGCAGTGGTCTCAGAAAGTGAATGAAGGTACTGCAAGTCCCATCATCCATGGTCCATCTTTCCCCAAACCGCACCAGAATGTTGAGTGGGTCATGGGGGCTCTGTGTGCCAAGTTCGGTCTTTATCGGTCATTGGTGTGGATCACAATGGTCGTGGAAAGTTAGTGAAGGTACTGCAGGCCCCATCATCCTCATTAAAATTGCACCAGGATGTAGAGTGGGTCATGAGTGCTCTGTGTGCCAAGTCTGGTCTTGATCAGTCATTGGATGATGGTTGCAGTGGTTTCAGTAAGTGAGTGAAGGTACTGCAAATCCCATCATCTGTAGTCCATCCCCCTTAGAACTGCATCAAGATGTAGAGTGGGTCATGAGTACTCTGTGTGCCAAGTTTGGGCCTGGTCAGGAGAGAATGCCTCTACAACATGGTCATATAGCCCGAAAAAACCTACAACAACCCAATGATTCCAGCCATTAAAGCCTTCGACAATACATAGTTTTGAATTTGTTTTGTTATTTATTCTTTATCCTCTTTCCTCACTAGGATTGAGCTGTTATATTTCTAAGTTTTATTTCTTTCTCCTAAGTTAATTTCTATCTTGATTTGTATTGGGGCATAATCTGAAATCTAGATGCCATGTGTCTGTATGTTTTTTTATCTTTAATTCATTAGATTCCCTCATCATTATAAAGTCTATACGTGTTTATTTTTTGTGTCTGTGAGAATAATATGTGGGTTTTTGTTAGCTAACTCGAAAGTGTATCTTAATCCGCATTTACTTAATTTAATTTAATGTTGAGTTATATCTAAATTGAAATATCCATTAAGATAGTTTCTCCTTCATAATTTTTCTCAGAAATGGTTTTTGCCCCTGGTTTGGACAATATATATTTGTTACTGTAAAAATTTTATCCTCTATTTTAGCTTTTAAGAATATGTATCTCCCTTCTCTATCTCCTAATTGAGCCAGGATCTGTATATTTGCATTTTTCCTCATTAACATTGCTGCTTCCCTTAATCTTCTGGTACCTTTAGCTACAGCCACGGTTTCCCATAAGTTGGAACTCAACAGTGGTTGTTTATATATTTTTATTTTTGTGAATCTCCTGTAAGCATAAAATATTAATCTCTTCCGCCATAGCTAAGCTTTGTAGTCTAAATTTTTTAACATTTGTCACCAGCCCATTTACATTAAAAATATTATCTTAATAATAACCATAATAATTCAGAGCAAGTTTTATTTTGTATGTATGTGGAAACTGTCTTTATTTATGCATTTGTGGTTCTCCTCTCCCCCATAAGGTAGAGGCCTTGTGATTGGAAGAAATTCTCTGTCTCTCAAGGTACATTTGACTCCTGCATTTCTGAAGTCCCCCTTTGCTTTCTTAAACATTCTTTAACAAACTATACAAATTTTCAGCCCAGCCACCCTAACACGCTTTCCCTTTACTTCTGTAAAATTAAACCAATTAACATAGATTTATATCACATTTTTTACTCATTAAGTATCACCCTTGAACCATCCTACCAACCTCTCCCCCCCCCCTTTTTTTTTGCAAAGCAAGTCTTTCCAGACTCTGAGAAGAGCTGTCTTCCGAATACTCCTCCACCTCCACACTGCTTTGATCTTGAGGGTCCATTTCTTTGGCAATACCCAATTGCACCATCAGTTTTTCTCCTTCTTCCGGATTCCTTAATTTGTACCTCTTAGAATCATAGAATCAAAGAGTTGGAAGAGACCTCATGGGCCATCCAGTCCAACCCCCTGCCAAGAAGCAGGAATATTGCATTCAAATCACCCCTGACAGATGGCCATCCAGCCTCTGTTTAAAAGCTTCCAAAGAAGGAGCCTCCACCACACTCCGGGGCAGAGAGTTCCACTGCTGAACGGCTCTCACAGTCAGGAAGTTCTTCCTCAGGTTCAGATGGAATCTCCTTTCTTGTAGTTTGAAGCCATTGTTCCTTGTCCTAATCTCCATGGAGGCAGTAAGCAAGCTTGCTCCCTCCTCCCTGTGGTTTCTTCTCACATATTTATACATGGTTATCATATCTCCTCTCAGCCTTCTCTTCTTCAGGCTAAACATGCCCAGCTTCTTAAGCCGCTCCTTATAGGGCTTGTTCTCCAGACTCTTTATCATTTTAGTCGCCCTCCTCTGGACACATTCCAGCTTGTCAATATCTCTCTTGAATTGTGGTGCCCAGAATTGGACATAATATTCCAGGTGTGGTCTAACCAAAGCAGAATAGAGGGGTAGCATTACTTCCCTGGATCTAGACACTATGCTCCTATTGATGCAGGCCAAAATCCCATTGGCTTTTTTTGCCGCCACATCACATTGTTGGCTCATGTTTGACTTGTTGCCCATGAGGACTCCAAGATCTTTTTCACACGTACTGCTCTCGAGTCAGGCATTGTCCCCCATTCTGTATCTTTGCATTTCATTTTTTTCTGCCTAAGTGGATTATCTTGCATTTGTTCCTGTTGAATTTCATTTTGTTAGTTTTGGCCCATCTCTCTAATCTGTCAAGATCGTTTTAAATTCTGCTCCTGTCTTCTGGAGTATTGGCTATCCCTCCCAATTTGGTGTCGTCTGCAAACCTGATGATCATGCCTTCTAGTCCTTCATCTAATAAAGATGTTGAACAGGACAGGGCCCAGGACGGAACCCTGCGGCACTCCGTTCGTCACTTCTTTCTAGGATGAAGGGGAAGCATTGGTGAGCACCCTCTGGGTTTGTCCATTTAACCAATTACAGATCCACCTCACTGTAGGTTTGCCTAGCCCACATTGGACAAGTTTCCTTGCCAGAAGATTTTCAGGCCTTACTGAAATCCAAGGATGCTACATCCACGGCATTGCCCGTATCTACCCAGCTTGTAACTCTATCGAAAAAAAGAGATCAGATTAGTCTGGCATGACTTATTTTTGATAAATCCATGTTGACTATTAGCGATGACCGTATTTGTTTCTAAGTGTTTGCAGACCACTTCCTTAAAAATCTTTTCCAGAATCTTGCCTGGTATCGACGTGAGGTTGACCGGACAGTAATTTTTTGGGTCATCCTTTTTCCCCTTCTTGAAGATTGGGACCACATTGGCCTTCCTCCAGTCTGCTGGAACTTCTCCCGTTCTCCAAGAACTCTCAAAGATGATTTCCAATGGTTCCGAAATGACTTCCGCTAGTTCCTTCAATACTCTTGGTGTAGTTGATCTGGCCCTGGGGACCTGAACTCATTTAGAGCAGCCAGGTATTCCTGGATGACTTGTTTCCCAATTTGGGGTTGGATGTCCTTTAATCCCTCATCCACTCCATCTTGCTGAGGTTGAAGATGACTTTCTTTTTTGTGAGAAGACCGAGGCAAAGAAGGCATTAAGCAGTTCTGCTTTTTCCCTACCCCCTGTCAGCATTACCCCATCTTCTCCTCGAAGAGGCCCTATCGCCTCCTTGTTTTTCCTTTTTCTACTGACATAAGAAAAGAATCCCTTTTTATTGTTTTTAATGTCCCTGGCAAGCCTGAGCTCGTTTTGTGCTTTAGCCTTGCGGACCTTTTCCCTACAGGTGTTGGCTATTTGTTTGAATTCTTCTTTGGTGATTTCTCCCTTTTTCCACTTCTTGTGCATGTCTCTTTTGTGTTTTAGCACAGTTAGAAGTTCTTTGGACATCCATTCTGGCTTCTTTGCACTTGTCCCATTTTTTCTCTTTGTTGGCACAGTATGCAATTGTGCCTTGAGTATTTCACTACGAGAAATTCCCATCCATCCGTAACTCCCTTGTCTTTTAGTATCTGTGTCCACGGAATGCTGCTCAGTGTTTCCTTCATTTTTCGGAAATCAGCTCTCCTAAAGTCCAAAATGCGGGTTTGACTTGTCTTAGTTTCGGCCTTCCTTTGTACATCAAATTGCAGGAGCACATGGTCACTTGCCCCTAACGATCCAACCACTTCTACCGCATCGATCAGGTCCTCCGCATTTGTTAGGATGAGATCAAGAGTAGCCAACCCCCTTGTTGCCTCTTCTACCTTCTGGACCATGAAATTGTCTGCAAGGCAAGCGAGGAACTTGTTGGATCTTGTACTCTTGGCCGGGTTTGTTTTCCAGCAAATATCGGGATAGTTGAAATCGCCCATGACTACATCTCTGCCAACAGTTTTGTCAACTGTTGGCAGAAGACTTCATCAAGTTATTCCTCCTGGCTTGGAGGTCTGTAGTAGACGCCTACAATGACAGCTTTTTGAGTCCCAGTTCCCTTGATTCTTATCCAGATGCTTTCAAGCTCTTCCCATCCTTGACGATGATAATTGTTGAAGGATAGCCGCCAGATAATCTAATTCTTTTTTAAAACAGTCCCTTGCTGAAGGGAGCCATTTTTTCCTTTCTTGAACAGTCTCTGAAGAAAAGTCTTGTTTTGCAATAATCTTACTGTCTTTAAACTTCAGGTAATTTATCTTCTTAAGCTCCCTGTAAATAAAGACTTTCATATTTTAGTTGTAAAAGCAACAATTATCTCCCTTGGATATCCAACACTTACCCCCGGTCTATAAATCCTGTGAGCCTGCTCAATGTCTGTCCCGTGAATTCATATTTTTAAACTTGTAAACCAGCTTACTAGATTTTTTCAATGTCCTTTGTGTCGAAATTCTCAGGAATTCCTGAAAGATTCTGATTACATCTCCTTAATCAGTGTTCTTGTTGAGCCAGATATCTTGTCAGCTGATTTATTTTAGTTTTGTTTTCCTCTGATTTCTCCTGGGCTGCAAGGGCAGTTTTTGCCACTCAAGTTTACTCCTTTGTCTCCTAAATTTCATTCTGAATCTATTGAATATCACTTCTAATGTTCCTCTCCACTGAGGCTAGAGTGCCATTAATTTCCTTGCTCTGTTCCCGGAGACTATGCACCATCTTTCAATCTTCTCAGGGCACCCGTCAGATAGAGATTTGTCTCTTTTGAGTTATGGATCGGTCTCCCTCAGAAGTCTTCTCGACCTTTTTGGTGCCCTGCACTTAAAAATAGCAGAGCTGTACATGTAATATTTGGTACCCTGCACTTAAGAATACCCTTTGGCTGAGCTGTAAATCTAATATTTAGGGGAGAGGAGTAATTGAAGCATCTTGTTACTCCTGATGCATGTGCACAAGTTGGTGGACGCATTGTTTCGAATGCCACAGCATGACAGCAAAGCACCAGAAGTGGTGGGAGCAGTGTTTACCCCTGAACATTATTAGTCCAGATGTTCTGGAACAGCTGTTCCAGGAGCTCCAGATTTATTTGCTGTGTTTATATGTTTGTGTGCAAACCCATGCTTGGGATTTTGCAGCAGGGGGTTTCCTGTTATAATATGCATTTATAGGGTAAGCCACCTGCCAGTTATAGTTAGGATCCCTGGTCCCGCCCCCTTTTTGCCTTTTGGAGGGAAGGGGCCTATTTTCAGTCACACAAGGAAGCCAGTCTATAGGACGCAGATCAGCTAGGCCCGTAGAAAGGCTTCATTCCTCAAACCTTCCAGGGAAATAGAAACAGCCATCCAGGGTCCATCCAGCGACCATCCAGGGGTCATCCACTGACCATCCAGTTCCAGGGAAACAGAAGGAAAAGGTCCCAAAGGCTCTGGCTGAGAGCTCACAGCCTCTCAGCCTCACAGCACCAGAGGGGGAAACAGCCCTGAAGTTTCCACAGGACATCACTGCAGAACCACAGAATTCCAGCTAAACATCTTCTAGCTTCGTCTGGTAGGTTACTCGGTTTCCAGACGCATTTGGGGATCGGCAGTATTACCCAGACCAGCAAGGCCTAGGTGATGGACGGCCTGGGAGGGATTATAAAGAGTTCTTCCTTATGAGATAGTACAGTCAAACCAAGTTAGTGCCAGTCTCTTAAAGACTTGAATAGTAAAGCCGTGAAGTTTTGTTTGAAGATT
Source organism: Anolis sagrei (assembly GCF_037176765.1). Lineage (NCBI taxonomy): Eukaryota > Metazoa > Chordata > Lepidosauria > Squamata > Anolidae > Anolis > Anolis sagrei. The sequence goes on from NC_090024.1 coordinate 120,252,991, forward strand.
TGTTCCTTAATAAAGACTTTGTTGTACTTTTAAAGACTCTAAAGCCCATTACTTTTGGAAGTCTCTAACAATCTCTCTTCGGGCACCCCGGCTTCCCACTGGGTTTAAAGTGTGCGTTCTATAGAATAAAGACATTTTGTTCGGACCCAGTGGCGACAGAACATTGAGGAATGATGCTGGTGACCTTTGTCACCCGGGAGTAAAAGAAAAAGGACTTTTAGAGTTACAAACAGTGTATAAAGAAGCCTGTACCAGACATTTTAAGCCTTTATTACCAGCATCCATCTGTGTGTGTCTGAGGAGTTTCGGCCATTTTGAAGAGGAGCCCATCTGTTCGTGCTTCTTCATTTTCGGCCATTTTGGAAGACCAGAAGGGAGGGGCTGGCAGCCTCCTTCTTTGCTTCAGCTCTCTTCCCACCATTTTGAAGATCTACTCAGTTTGCAAGTTGCTACATTTCTCCTCCAGCTTTTGCACAGCAAGTCTGCATGGAATTGCAACAGTTTGTTCCAGCTACAGTTTCCAGACAGGAGCAAGCTTTTCCCGCCCTTTTTGAAGCTCAGCTCTGCAGAAGCCTTTGGTGCTTGGCTTCCAGATTCCTGGAAAGGGGTTTTTTTTTTTTTGCAATTGCCTTTGGCTTTTTGCAGCCTTTCAGCAAGAGTTTGATGTGCATTTAAATTATTGCGTCTGCTATGTTTATTCTTTGCCTTAAAGTGGTAAGCCATTTGTGTGTGCCAATTGCACTGTTACATTGCTTGCTGTATTTGTTGTTGCAATTGCATTTTTATGCTGTTTGCTGCATCTTATTGAAATTGCATTGATATATTGCTTGCTTATACTTGCATTGATTCACTGACTGCTTTATTACTGCATTTCCATATTGTGTATTCCATTGACTGCTGGTTATTGATATACTGATTGCTCCAATTGGCATTTTACCTGTATTGCTATACTGTTTGGGCAATTTGCTGTCATGGCTCACATCTCAGGTTCCCCAAAGGCTTTAAGTGTACAGAGCAGTCAGGGAGGTGCTTCTGGCCAAAGCAAGCACAGCCACACCAGCAGGAGGCATAGCAGCAGACATGGCTCCGCATCAGGATCGTCTGTCTCCAGAAGCAGCTCCTCATCTATGGCGGCCCTTTACAACAGGGAAACAAGGCGTCTCAAACTGCGAGAAAAAATCCTAGAAGCAGAAGCTGAGGCTGCAGCGGCAGACCTAGGCCTGAACTTCGAGCGGGCTCAACTAGAGTTAGAGACAAAGCAGAAGCCGGCACAAGCCGAGTTAGAGGCGAAGCTAAAGTTGTCGCGCATCCAGCAGGAGGCAGCACAGAAGAGGGTCCGTGCCAACATCTTGGCAAAGGCGCTGCAAGGAGAATTGTCTCAAGAAAATGTCAACCGTTTGCCAACACCTCCAACCACGCCTCTTCTGCCAGCCCACGTTGGTTTCCAAGACGGCAACCTGGTGCATGCGGACAGCGACATCACACCACGCAGGCTGGTCGAGCAATTCAGGGCCAAGAGCCCACAGCCATCAACTCAGGTACCAAAGCCTAGCCCAGAAATCAGAGTGTCACCCATTCCTGAGGCCACAGGTGTTCCTTGGAATGGACCTTCTACATTTCAGAAGAACTTCACCTTTACCCCTGACCAAACACCCCTTCCGTTCCTTCAGACTCCTCAGTCGCAGTTTGAGTCTTTGTTTAGGAACCCGAGAAAGGATTTGAGGGACAAAGGTGTGGAGAAATTCTCTGACCGGCCAGAAGATTTCCTACTTTGGAAAAAGACTTTTCAGTGAGCCATTCAGAGTTTAAGACTCTCCTCTGAGGAACAATTGACTCTTTTGATCGCCTGGCTTGGTCCAGTATCGGCTCAGCAGGTGAGAAGGATTTTCTCAGCTCTCATCGACCAACCGGATAGAGCACTGGATTCTGCATGGACGAGGCTTGATCAGCGCTATGGGACCAGCACCCAAATTGAAGCCTCGCTGATGGACAGACTTCATAAGTTCCCGGTGCTCAAACCAAAAGACTTTGAACAGCTTTGGGGCTTGTCAGACTTATTGATTGAGCTTCAGTCTGCCAAGGGAAACCCACAACTTCCAGGGTTTGCCTGTCTGGACCAACACCTGTCCCAAACTGCCATCATCCAGAAGCTGCCATTCTCCTTACAAGAAGAGTGGGGCAAAGAAGTCTTCAGATTCAAACAGGCCAACCATCAGGTCTACCCACCGTTCACCCATCTTGTGGACTTCGTTACAAATGCAGCCATGCAACTCAACGACCCACAGACGGGATTTCCAACTCTTTATGGGACTCCAAGGACGGACAGGCCCATTAAAGACCCTAAGAAACCTGCAGATAGTGGCACCAAAAGAAACATCGCCGTCAAGTCCACGGAGACCAACTCATCTCCAGCTGACCCCAAGGATGTTTTGTGCCCACTGCATGCAAAGCCCCTCTTTGTAGCTGGCTTGTGGGCAGCAGTGAGGATGGACTGTACATCTGGACACACCAACCTTAGAACTGGATCCTCCATGCCGAGAGGTGGAGGGATGGGAGATCGGGATGGAGAGGTTGGCCTTCCTCCCTCGACAGAAGGTCCTGGAGGGGAGGAAGCTGTCAAACTCGATTGCCGGAGAGCTGTAGGAGAACCGGGTACCATGCCTGCCATGGCCATGCAGGTGCTATCATGATGCAATTGGCCCGTGCTGCCTGGATCTTCTCGATCATCCTGGCGAAGAGTGGGAAAGGCGGGAAGATGTAAAGGAGACCTCTCGACCAGTCGAGGAGGAATGCGTCCCCGAGGCATCCCGGTACCGTGCCTGGTGGGAGACAGGCCCCGAACTGAGGAAGCTGGGCATTTGTGGGAGACGCGAAGAGATCGACGTCCGGCCATCCCCAGTCTTTGAAGAGCAGGGTGAGCTCCTGCGGTTTCAGCTTCCACTCGTGATACGATGATCGTGTGCAACTCAATGAGTCCGCTTCGACATTCTGGGAGCCTGGCAGATGTATCGCCACAAGCGAGACTGACTGGGCCACACCCCATTCCCAAAGTTGTAGTGAGAAGTCAGCAGTTTTCTTGACCCCATTCCGCCCTGTTTACATAGTACATGGCCACCATGTTGTCTGTGAGAATCTGGACATTTTTTCCTGTGACCAGAATCATAGAATCATAGAATCAAAGAGTTGGAAGAGACCTCATGAACCATCCAGTCCAACCCCCTGCCAAGAAGCAGGAATACTGCATTCAAATCACCCCTGACAGATGGCCATCCAGCCTCTGTTTAAAAGCTTTCAAAGAAGGAGCCTCCACCACACTCTGGGGCAGAGTGTTCCACTGCTGAATGGCTCTCACAGTCGGGAAGTTCTTCCTCATGTTCAGATGGAATCTCCTCTCTTGTAGTTTGAAGCCATTGTTCCGCGTCCTAGTCGCCAGGGAAGCAGAAAACAAGCTTGCTCCCTCCTCCCTGTGGCTTCCTCTTAGAGATTTGAAGATCGCTAGGAGCTCCAGGTAGTTGATGTGGCATAGCCTCTCCTCAGCAGACCAAAGATCTTGGATGGAGAGTTGTCCTGTATGGCATCCCCATGCGAACATCGACACATCCGTTGTCACTGTGATGTATGGAGGGTCAGGATGGAAGGGAATGCCCCTGAAGACATGATGTCAAACTGTCCACCATTTGAAGGACTTTCTTACGGGTAGCGGGATGGCGAGATGCTTTGCCGCGTGATCTGTGATTGGGTTGAAGTGGTTGAGGAACCACCTCTGTAGAGGCCGGAACCACAGTCTTGCCAGTGGGGTTACCATCACTGTTGACGCCATGTGGCCGAGGAAGATTTGGACCTGCTTGTCTGTTACTGTGCGGGACCGGATGCCACGGAGTGCTTCGAGGCAGAGTGCCAGGAATCTTGCTTCAGGAAGGTGTACCGACAGGGTCAGCGAATTGAACATGGTGCCGATGAACTTTATGCACGTCGTTGGAGTCAAGTGCGACTTTTGTTTGTTCAGCTGGAGACTGAGATCCCCGAGGAGTGAGAGGGTCTTTTGGATTTGGGATCTTAGAAGCGCCGGGGAGTGCGACGCCAGAAGCCAATTGTCTAAATATGGAAAAATTCAGATTTTTTTCCCTTCTGAGGCATGCGGCCACTACCGACATACATTTTGTGAAAGTCCTTGGGGCTGTTACAAGCCCATACGTAAGCACGTTGAAAGTATATATTTGGCTCGCAACCCGGAATGCCAGGAAGCGCCTGTGGTTCTGTTGTGCCGACAGGTGGAAATAAGCATCCTGGAGGTTGATGGGCACGAAGAAATCCCCGTGCCTGAGGAGGAGGAGTATGGACGAAACTGTCACCATTCTGAACTTCTGGGGTTTGATGAAAGAGTTGAGATCTCTCAAGTCCAAAATTGGGCGGAGGGAACAATCTGGTTTGGGGACGGTGAAGTATCTTGAGAAGAAGGCCCGCCCGTTGAAGCAATCTGGAAGGGGAGAAATTGCCCCCTTTTGAAGAGTGTCGACCTCTGATAGAACTGGAGAGGAGGGCTTGGTCTCGACGATTGCAATGGAATTTATTGAGCATCTGCCTGATAGCAAAGGATTCACTGTCTTTGCCATCTGGACTGTCATAGACTTGTTTTCTAAACAAGCACACAAGTCCAACAAATTCCTCACTTGCTTTGCAGTCAATTTCATGGTCCCGAAGGTAGAAAAGGCAACAAGGGGGTCAGCTACTTTCGATCTTATCCTGACAAATGCCGAGGACCTGATCAATGCCGTTGAAGTGGTCGTATCCTTAGAGGCAAGTGACCATGTGCTCCTGCAGTTTGAGATACAAAGGAAGGTCAAAACTAAGACAAGTCAAACCTGCATTTTGGATTCTGTGATTCTACTTTGTGCCACTGAGAAAGATTCCAAGTGCACAGCAATTGGCAAAGTTGCTAATATAACATGTCCATTGCCTGCATGGGTGCCCAGAGAGGATAATTTCAGTTCGGGGTTCAAAATTCACAGCTAAATACTGGAAGGCATTCTTACACATGATGGGAACTCAGCAAGACAGGCAGCTACACAGAACGGGTCCAGAAATTATTTGAACAACTTTTGAGGTGCTACATCAATTACCAACAAGATGACTGGGAACAACTGCTTCCTTTTGCTGAGGTGTGTTACAACAACATGACACACTTATCCACAGGCAGCACACTGTTCCAGTTTGTGTATGGACAGGACTTTATACCGATCCCTGAATTGAAGATGGAGAAAGAAGAAGGAGAAAGCCTATTGGATTGGGGAAAGAGGATAGCTGAAAGCTGGCCTGTCATCAAAAGTAGTTGGAAAAGTCCAGAAAGGATTCCAAAAAAGTTTGTCAAGAAAAGGTCCCTGCAATGGGAGTTTCAAGTCAGGGAGGAGGCATATTTGTCCATTTCTCCTCAAGACAACCCAATGATCCAAAAAACCCGAGCTGAAAATTCCTAGGGCCTTTTGAAATTGTAAAGAAAATCAACCCAGTGATGACCAAGCTAGCCTTGCCACACAGTCTGCGACGAGCCTATCCAGTGTTTCACTGCAATCTGTTGAAATCTGCTTGTGCCAAACCCAGGTGGCTCTCACCCGTCAAGGTCCCTGAGCCTATCATGGTAGATGGGGAGCATTATTTTAAGGTTTCAGACATTTTAGACTCTTGGAGACATCATGGGTCTTTACAGTACTTGGTGAAGTGGCAACATTTCAATGACTCTGAATGTGTGAGGGTGGGAGATGTCATAGTTGGTTAAACATTTAATATAAAATCTATATAAATAAAAATGTAATGTTCGTTTGTGGGATTAACATAACTCAAAAACCACTGGATGAATTGACACAAAATTTGGACACAATACACCTATCAGGACAACGAGTGACCATCACTCATAAAAACATGGTAGGGACTTAAAAAGCCAAAAAAGCAAAAATATGCTACAGCGCATGTGCAAAAATGACTCCCCGACAAACAAAACACACAATAGCATATTCACACTCTCTTCCAGACTACAGCTACCAGCATCCCCTAGACCAGGCCCTTCAGGAGAGGAGGATGATCCAAATGCACTGCTTCCAAGATTCAAGCTTTCTTCTCCTTGGATTTCTTTGAGAGCATCCTAATCCCTGCATATTTCCTATTTCTTATTCCTGGAGTGAAAATCCTAGCAATCCTCCAGATAGATAAGATAGACAGATAGATTAGATAAAGATATGTAGGTAGGTAGATTGATCAGGAGGACTGCTGGGAGTTGCAGTACAAGAATAGGTAGAGAAGGAAGAAATGTGAGAAAGAGGAAGGGAAAGAAAAGGAAGGGAGGGAGGGAGGAAGGAAAGATGGAAGGAAGGAAGGAAGGAAGGAAGGAAGGAAGGAAGGAAGGAGAGAGAAGGAAGGAGAGAAGGAAAGCAAAAAGGGAAGGAAGGAAGGAGAGATAGAAATGAGGAGCGAAAAAGGGAGGGAAGGTTGGCCACAGCGATACATGGCGGGTACAGCTAGTACCTTCTTAAAGATACTGTAGATCCATACTTCTTGTGGTTTTTGTTTCTTTTTCAGGGAGGAATCATGTCAGGAGCTGATTTCTGCTATTCAGAAAGTCACCATAAAACCTTTCCGTGAGGTCTCTGAGTCAGCAGGAGGCGTCGGTAGAATGATTTGAGAGCAGATAAAAATAGTGGGTTTTTCTTGTGGGAAAGACTGATAAGGAGTACAGAGATGGACCTAAGGCTGGCAGGAAGGGAGGAGTGCTGGCCAAAATCGCCATTAGCGTTTTTTTCTTGAGCTGTAGAATCTGAGTAATAAAGCCAAATCCAAAAGCTTTTGTGAGTGACCTAAATTGCTGACCAGATCCCGTAGGGAGGGACAATATCTGAATCTGAACCAGGGTGAAGAAATTCAGATTTAATGTTTTAGCAAGATTAAGAAAAACAAACTATATTTGTTGCGGAAGGCAGAGGAAAGTTGAGGACTGCTGTCCTGTGTCCCTGGGTTGCCTGAGTATTTAGTTCAGCACACCTTATTCAGCAGTTTTTGGAAAGGTGTGTCTGTTTACATAGGTTAAGTAATGTGATGCACATACCTGCAAACATCAATTCTGATACATCAGGTTTAACATGGAGGCATGTAAAAAGTGGCAAAGCAGACTGGGCCTTGTTCACTTTCTCTTTCATGGCAGATAAAGTTGTATCCATTCTCTATAAAGAAGTTAAGAACAAAAACAATTTAAAATTCAAAGTCAAGAGATTCTGCATTCACTGAAATTTCTGTAAAACTATCCAAGATGGCAAAAGCAGAAAAGAACTACCTACAGAAGAACTGAGACCTTACCATCTTAAAAAGGTAAAGGCAGAAAAGAACTACCTACAGAAGAACTGAGCAGAAAAGAACTACCTACAGAAGAACTGAGACCTTACCATCTTAAAAAGGTAAAGGTAGTCCCCTGACATTAAGTCCAGTCATGTCTGACTCTGGGGTGTGGTGCTCATCTCCATTTCTAAGCCGAAGAGCCAGCGTTGTCCATAGACACCTCCAAGGTCATGTGGCCGGCATGACTGCATGGAGCCTGCGACCTTTTGATCAACAAGCTCAGCTGCTCAGTGCTTTAACCCACTGCGCCACCGGGGGCTCCTCCTTACCATCTTAGACAAAGGCTAAACTGAGTATCACAAGCTTTTCTCATAAATCTGACCAAGAATTTTGAAGCTGTAGACTGAGACCTAGAACATTCTCAGAACTTAGGAGCTACTTTTAAAACATATTTAGTTTCTGCTCTATTTCAAAAGCTTCCCACCCCTCAAAAATATCCCTGTTTGCTCCCATTTTGCAAAAGCAATTATACTTCCCTATGTTTCATAGAATCATAGAATCATAGAATCATAGAATCAAAGAGTTGGAAGAGACCTCATGGGCCATCCAGTCCAACCCCCTGCCAAGAAGCAGGACTATTGCATTCAAATCACCCCTGACAGACGGCCATCCAGCCTCTGCTTAAAAGCTTCCAAAGAAGGAGCCTCCACCACACTCCGGGGCAGAGAGTTCCACTGCTGAACGGCTCTCACAGTCAGGAAGTTCTTCCTAATGTTCAGATGGAATCTCCTCTCTTGTAGTTTGAAGCCATTGTTCCGCGTCCTAGTCTCCAAGGAAGCAGAAAACAAGCTTGCTCCCTCCTCCCTGTGGCTTCCTCTCACATATTTATACATGGCTATCATATCTCCTCTCAGCCTTCTCTTCTTCAGGCTAAACATGCCCAGCTCCTTAAGCCGCTCCTCATAGGGCTTGTTCTCCAGACCCTTGATCATTTTAGTCGCCCTCCTCTGGACACATTCCTTCATGTCAGTTTATAAGTGTTAGTTGGTACCAGATAACTGAGAAGGTTTGTGTGGTACCAGATAACTGAGAAGGTTTCTGTGACAAAAGAAATACTAGTCACAAAGTCACAGCTATTCAATGATGCAAATGAGAAGTTGAGAATTCTTGATGTCAGAAACACTGTAAAATGCCATATCTCAGCCATTTTTCTTGTCCTGCTGTCCAAGATTATTACAATTTCCATATTCATTTAAATAGAAACTTACGTTTTGGACAAGTGTTTCTCCAATCAGCATTCCAAAGATATCTGTGAATGTAACAGGTTGCCCTGATCTTTTCTTTTTCCACAGTGCTTCAATATATCGCTTCACTTTTTGAGGAGTGAGTAACTTCAGTGGGTTGTGACTGACACTGCTTCTCAATTCTTCATTTATCTCTTTTGGTCCTTTCACTGGAAAATCTGGGTGTGAGTACAGTGCTGACATGTACCTGTAAATAGACAAAAGCTTTTTAGTAGACAAATAATGGTTCCAAGATACTCACAAATTCACTAGAAAGGGAGAGCTGAGGAAGGATAGAAATAGCAACATATAAAGCTATCCATATTTTATATATCATTCAAAGACTGTTCAGTTCACCTAGCACACATCTTACATGGACAGCAATGGTTCTCAACCTTTGAGTCCCCAGGTGTCTTGGCCTAGAACTCCCAGAAATCCCAGCCAGTTTACTAGCTATTAGGATTTCTGGGAGTAGAAGGCCAAAACATCTGGGGTGCCACAGGTTGAGAACCACTGATCTAGATGAAATCTGCATGGCCCAGAGTGCCAAACCTGATTTGATGCCACTGGATCACAAGCCTGACCTTCACCCTCTTGTCCTTGGGTTAGCGGCAACCATCAGGCATGACATTGCTGGTAGCCATTTCTTCTTGCATCTACTGACTCTGGCCACTAGAGATAAGAGACGTAAATGGGAAAGGAGGAATCACCCACTTTTTTCTCCAGTCCCTCTTTGATTACTCTGGTGTTTCGGCTCACAACATAGATGCAATGTGTGATGACCACCAGCAATTGTGCACTCGGTGATTACTGCTAAGCTGAGTACAAGAGGGACATGGAGAATGTGGGATAGCTGTGTGAGCAGTTGCAGTCCATTCTGAAACAGAACTAGTCCAACCTGAGCATCTCTCAACTTTTAAAATGCAGGACGAGACAGTATTCCTTGTACCATAAACAGCATTCTTCACTACTAATGTCCCCAGTGTTTGATTTTCATTGTTTACCGCCTGGATTGGCTTCTGCTGCTCAATCTATCTTTCTTTCCTTCCATATGGCCTTTCCTTTTATTAACAAACTTCCCTCCTACAAATATCATGGCAGCAAAAAATCTATATGGAGGCTCCTAGATATAATTCCAGTTGGTTCTTGGCTGCAGGGATTATTATCTCTCTCTCCTGAATGGCAAAATATAAACTGAAGACACAAAGTACACACCGCAATTAATAATATGCTACTGCTTTGTATGTTCCAGTTCTTGTAAGTATAAACAAGGGGGTGGGCGGGCTACATGCCAGAAAACTCCCTCATGATGTTTCCTGCCAGGATAACAATGAACAAATAAAGGGGAAATTAGCCTGTATCATCAAGATAATTCAAATTAGTGTGTATGTATTACATTCAAATGTATTTGTTTCTCTGTCTGTATAGGCCCATATAAGAGAAAAGCAGGATCACACAAAATGAATGAATTAAAAAGCACACAGATTTTGTGGGTTTTAGGTTTATCCAAAGTGGAAAGGGTTGCAAAAAACATCCCTATGCTGCAATGCTTAATTAAATCCAAACCAGGCGAACCTTGTTTGCTTTACAACTTAATAAAGTGTTCACTTTTATTTATTTGGTTTTTTAAAAAGAAAATATGGTGTGTTTCCTTTAAGCAGGGAGTGAAGAACATCTAGCTTTCCAGATGTTTTCAGACTGCAGCTCCCAGTGTTTCCCAATGATAAATTGGTTATGTCACCTACGATTGCCAAGAGCAGGAATCAAAATTTTCCATCCTGATTTCTAAGATTTTTAGTTACAGATAAGCATACGCACAACTAAAAAGATTAAACCCGCGATGATAAAAAGGCTTTCAAAGGGATATACCATGTGGATCCAGATAAGCCAGCAATATATGTCGAGCAGTCTAAAATCCCAGATTCATACAGTGCTTTCATCACTCCTGCAAATCCCACCGTGGCACGAAATCCACCACCAGATCCAAGTATTGCAATCACTGGCACCTGGACAAACATAAAGATACACCTTGAAACATCCTCAGTTGGAATAAATAACATAATATATGCTGTTTTGCACAACAATTCCTCCATGGAAGCAATATTCAGAGAGAAGCTGAAAAGGAAAGGTGGTACTTTCTCCTTCCACAGTAAACCTTTTCCCCATTCCAGATCACAAATCTGAAGTATGAGTTCACCTCACCCCCACCCGCAGGCTTCCATATACATTTCCAAGGATAAATATCCATTCCAATTGGGGGATTTGGAGTATGGAAAACAGCAGAAAGAGAAAGGGTTATTTGTCCTCCCAGTGGTCTGACACTCCAAGAATCTTCTTCTTTGAGCAACTATGGGAGCTTCTAGAATGGCTGTTGGACGCCTCAGGTAAAAACCTGACAGGGCCCTGCTTGGAAGTGCCCTATGCATGTCAGCATGCAATGTGTATTTAGACCTCTTTTGCATTGTCCATGAATACAAAGAGAAATCAGCTTTTTCTCATTTTAGTCTTAGAATCCAACGTGGAGATGTATGATGGATGCTTAATGTGTCAACCTACTGAAAATCAGCTGCTTCTCATGACATAGATTGTTCAGAGGAAGAAAATCACTTTATTGTGTAAGACAAAAAAAGTTAGTACATGCCTTCTAGAATATTCAGACTTTGAGAACACTGTGCATATGTTCCCATTCTTCTTCAAACTACATTTGAGAATTACCATCTGGCAGTCTTTTTGTTTAGGGAAAGCCACTCAATTTTCTTTCTGATAGAAAGAAAATTTTGACATCTAAGGTGTGGGATTTTACTACAAAGTATAACTAGAGCATAAATTAAAACTGCTGAGAGCTGGTATATGCAGAGATAGAAAATTCCTCATTTGGGATTTAATGAGGTTAAACATGACAATATCCTAGGAGATATCAATCTGAAAAAGTGTTGACCTACACAAAATAAAGAGTCACTTCCACTGTTGTCATAGCCTATTTTATTTATTCTGGAAATGAATGAGAACACCCATCATTAAAATTATTGTTTTCTGGCATCATTATAGGAAAGGTAAAGGTTTCCCCTGACATTAAGTCCAGTCGTGTCCAACTCTGGGGGGTAGTGCTCATCTCCATTTCTAAGCTGAAGAGCCGGGATTGTCTGTAAACACCTTCAAGGTCATGTGGCTGGCATGACTGTATCGTTACCTTCCCGCAGAATCGGTATCTATTGATCTATTCATGTTTGCATGTTTTCAAACTACTACTTGGGCCTAACAGTGAGAGCTCACCCCGCTTCCCGAATTCAAATAGCCAACCTTTCAGTCAGCAGGTTCAGCAGCTTAGCAATTTAACTCACTGCGCCACCAGGGTGCTTGGCATCATTATAAAAAGGTATAAGAGAGAGAGGGAGAGAATCCCTAAATAGTGGGAATAGGTAGAAAAATATGAAATTAATAATATGCTAAAGCTACGTATATAAGTTGGAAAATATCGCATTACACAAGATATCTTTAAGCTGTTAGACTCTGTCCCACCTATCTTTTCTTTGGCATGTAAGTCTTCCAACTCTTTGAACCATCTACTCTGTTCAATTCTGTATGTGCCCATTTGTGAGACTGGCCTTGTGTGGCTAAACTATGTTATGCTGTCTGTTGTTCACCCTCGATATGCCCAGTCAGGTATTGGAACAATATGTGATATGAAGGTAACATAGAGGGCACAGGAATTTTCAAGGTACCCTTGATATTTGAACAGATTAGAAAGATGAGCCAAAACTAACAAAATGAAGTTCAACAGGGACAAATGCAAGATACTTAGGACACTTAGGCAGAAAGAAATAAAATGCAAAGATACAGAATGGGAAATGCCTGGCTCAAGAGCAGTACATGTGAAAAAGATCTTGGAGTCCTCGTGGACAACAAGTTAAACCTGAGTTAACAATTTGAAGTGGTTGCAAAAAAAAAAAGCAAATGGGATTTTGGCCTGCAGAAATAGGAGTATAGTGTCTAGAACCAAGGAAGTCATGCTACTCCTCTAGTCTGCCTTGGGTAGATCACATCTGGAATACTGTGTCCAGTTCTGGGCACCACAATTGAAGGGAGATGTTGAAAAGCTGGAATGTGTCCAGAGGAGGTGACTAAAATGATCAAGGGTCTGGAGGACAAGCCCTATGAGGAATGGCTTAAAGAACTGGGCATATTCAGCCTGCAGAAGAGAAGGCTGAGAGGAGACATGATAGCCATGTATAAATGAGGGGAAGACAAAGGGAGGAGGGAGCAAGCTTGTTTTCTGCTGCCCTGGAGATTAGGACACAGAACAATGGCTTCAAACCACAGGAAAGGAGATTCCACCTGAATATTAGGAAAAGCTTCCTGACTGCAAGAGCTGTTCAGCAGTGGAACTCTCTGCCCCGCAATGCGGTGGAGGTTCTTTCTTTGGACGCTTTTAAGCAGAGGCTGGGTGGCCATCTGTCGGGGGTGTTTTGAATGCGATTTTCCTGCTTCTTGGCAGTTGGTTGGACTGGATGGCCCACAAGGTCTCTTCCACCTCCATGATTCTATGATTTTACTGCAGAGGTGGTACCACAAAGAGGAACTACAAGGGGAACCAGCACACCAGGAAGTAACATTTTCTACAGAGGCCTTAGAATCAGGAAGGTTCCTTGCTTCTGATTTGTTAAAGAGATCTGTGATGATGCCAAACAGTGTGGTTAAGGAATATACAAAACCCCACAATCCTTTGCATGTTTACCTAGACAAATTTCATACATTCACTGACTGCTAGCACTATAATATTTTTATGTAAGATGGTGTATTTAAAGAGCTCTGCATACATTATTTTATTCTAAATGTAATATGTGGAGTTGTGGTTTCATGAATGGATCTTGCATAAGACCAGCTGAGGAACGTAACAGCAAGGTGAGAGTTTAGCCATGGAAGTGTTGTGCTCAGTAACTACAATTAATCAACTACCATTGGAAAATGTGAAATTCACTATTAGACCTCATTCAATGGAACATACCACAGAAGCAAAATTAAACTTAACCTAGATATTTTCAGGGTTATCTGAGAGATTAAAGGGGTCGCCAATGTGATGATCAGGCACATGGAAACACAGTTGAGAAAGAAAAAGTTGTAGACAGTGTGAATGAAAAAGCAATAGTGACTAGGACAAGTGCTAAGTGAAGTCTGATAAAATTTGGCAAGAGGACACAAATGAAAGGAACTATGTAGCTATGCTTAAAAAAGACATGTTAGCCATTTTGCACTGCAGATCACAATCTTATTAACAAAATCAAATGCAAGTCTGCAATGAGTGGTACAATAAGCCATTTAGAAACAACATTACACAATTGTTCTGGCTGCAGACAAATATGCTTTAATCAGCTAACCCAGAATTTTCCTTACAAATCAGTTTTAAAAAATACTGCCAAACTATCCGTTATTATTCTGTCTTGTCACAAGACACACAAGCCAGAGTATTTGCGTATTTCTCCCCAGTGTCACAAAAGTAAAGCAGTTCTGATGACCTACTCCAATTTTCAGCAGTCCATGTGTAGATCAGCACATCACTTTAACCCACTGATTGCCAACCCTGAAATAATGAGATCAAACACATAAAGTTTGATGAAATAAGGCCCAATTTATTTGACCTATTAACTATTTAAGATTAAAACCCAGAAAACATGCTAGAGCTGAGGGGGGGGGGGGGGGGGGGTAACCCAAGGGCTGAGAAAAGTGGTATATAAATATAGTAAATAAATAAATAAATAAATAAATAACCTGGATGGGGTCTTAGCTGGGGCAGATTCTACTTGTGACAAACCATCCAGGTTTACCTTTGGGTGAAAACACAAGAGCAATCCAGCCTTATGGGCTGCTCATCCCAATCATATTTTAGAAGGAAGGCTTAGGGAAACAGACATACACTCAGCTGCTGCCACCACTACTGCAAGCCCCAGAACTCAAAAGGGAAAGTCAACACCCATGTCAGTCTTAATGACAGGCTCCTTCCCAGCTCTTATGATCCAGAACTCAAAGAGGATGTTCCAAAACATCACCTACACTCAAATTGTGCCAAGGTATACGCCAGCTTTTGTTATTCTTCCCCAAAGACAGCTATGAAAACCTAATTAGACATCACCCTGAAGCCAGTTCCTCAGTAGGAAAAAAAATCAAAGAAGGGAAAAAATCCTACTCAGACCTGATAGGCAACCAGATCTGCTAGCCCTCATACTGCACTGAAGGCAGGAAGGTGGGTTGCGCAAATTCAAAGAACATGTGTGTGAGGGGTGCCAAGGCATAATTAGGCTCTGTCCCTGCCTTCCACATGTAGCCAGCCTTAGTCCATATGCCAAACAAGTTTTAATAGCCTTATATACAGGGAGACCATCACAATAATCTCCTCACCCGCAGCACCCATGGTTGTGTGTTCTTGGGTTCAAAATGGTACTGTGATAATTGAACAGACCAAACTGCATAAAATCACAGCAAAATACAAATACCGTGCCAGCTAAACAACCTTCAGCACAAAAATCACCACTATCTTGAAAAGCCTAAGCAAATAAAAAGGTCTTCATCCAACACCAAAGAAAGGCCAATAGATCCTCTCTTTTAGCTCTCCTCGGTGGCGCAATGGGTCAAGCCCTTGTGCCGCCAGGACTGCTGATCGACAAATCAACAGTTCGAATCTGGGAAGAGCGGGTTGAATTCCCTCTGTCAGCTCCAGCTCCCCATGCAGGGACATGAGAGAAGCCTCCCATAAGGATGGTAAAATATCAAACATCTGTGTGGCCCCTGGGCTACGTCCTTGCAGATGGCCATTTCTCTCACACCAGAAGCAACTTGCAGTTTCTCAAGTCACTTCTGACATGAAAAAAAGCTATCCTAGAATAGCAGGAAAGCATGGAGCAATGGCTATAAACCAGTTTCAATAAACATTCTATGATCTAGCGCTTTACACTACTTAAAACTTCTTGCAGAAAGGATAGACATGATAGTAAAATATAGATAAAGAATAAGATAAACATTGTTTGCACATGTATATATACAAAGACTTCCTTTTTTTCAGCAAGCTGGGCTTCTTATTAGTGATATGGTTGTTCTGAACAGAAGGCCTACACTGTTGCCGTTTTCCACACTGGCTTTAAACTTTGAAAACACCCTTTATATATTAGTTAACTCAGGGGTCCTAAAACTAAGGCCCGGGGGCCGGATGCGGCCCGCCAAGGTCATTTACCCGGCCCTCGCTCAGGGCCAATCTAAGTCTGAAATGACTTGAAGCACATAACAGCAATCCTATCTCATCAGCCAAAAGCAGGCCCACATTCCCATTGAAATACTAATACGCTTATATTTGTTAACACTGTTCCTCATTTTAATTATTGTATTGTTTTTAAGTGCTTTTTACACTACAAATAAGATATGTGCAGCGTGCATAGGAATTCATTCATTTTTTTTTTTCAAATTATAATCCAGCCCTCCAACAGTTTGAGGGACTGTGACCTGGCCCTCTGTTTAAAAAGTTTGTGGACCCCTGAATTAACTGATCTATAAAGGCAGATCTCAACAGGATTGTGAGAGGTTAGTGAAGAGAAAAGACACTTAAAAACAACAATATTAACCATATTAACGGATAAAATGCAAGGTAACAGAGAGAGATATGAATAGAATAGACAATGAACATTGGGCATCCCCTTGCAGATGGCCAATTCTCTCATACCAGAAGTGACTTGCAGTTTCTTAAGTCACTCCTGACACACAAAAAAGTTCCTCAAAAGCCTTTATTCTACAAAGCCTTGGTTTTAACCCTTTAGGCCTCAGCCCAAAGTGAAAGCATATGAACACATAACTGCATAATCCAGAGGTCCTCAAACTACAGCCAGTGGGCCACATGCGGCCCGCCAAGGGTACTTATCTGGTCTGCCGAGGAGGAGGCCTCCCTCTCACTGTCTGTCGGGCCTGGCAAGCGACGAAGGACTTTGCGCGAGGCCAGACTGTGCTGTGCAGCCTCCTTCACCTGACCTGCGCTGCCCGTCAAGCCTAGCAAGTGGTGAAAGCCAGGGACAGGAGGCTGCACTGTGTGGCCTGACTCGTGTGAAGCCCCTCGTCTGGCTTGTTCGGCCTGGTAAGAGGCAAAAACCAAGTCAGGGAGGCTGCACTGCATGGCCTGGGCTCGCGCGAAAAGACTCTAGCACTGCAGATTTTTGAGATCTTCAGGACTAGCATGTTTGATGGAGATGAATGACAGAACTTCCATTGTGGCTGTTTCCAAGATATTTTCTCTTGGTAGGTGAGAGGGGGATTTCTGTGCTTTATTTATGTTTTTGTTAAATTGATTGCCTATTGATCTGTTTTATATTTTAATTGTACCTGCTTTATTTGTTTTTACTTTTATCCTTCCTTTTTGGCGAACAGGTACGCTGAAATCCAATGCATAGGTGTATACCCAAATGTGCACCAAGTGGTGGCTGGTATAAAGATATGCCCTGAATGGCCGTCCGGGCAGGGGGGTCACACAATCCCACCGCTGCCACCAATTATAAAGATATCCTCGATGGCCGTCCGGGCAGGGGGTCAAACAAACCCACCACTGCCCCACCAATTATAATAACTAGGCAGATGGCAAACCGATCAATCCCACCATCTAACCCCAATTATAAAGGCAGGCTTTTTGGCCAAACAATATGACTGGACAGGGGGCAAACAGATCCCACAAACTGTCCTTCCTTTAATAAAGAATACACCACTAATATAACACTTAAGGAGATGTCTCTCTATTTAAACCTTCGCTGCCACCATAAGAATAAATGACCAGGAACCCTCTAGTTATTTAAGATGTTAAAAAGGTTGTTTAAAACACCACCAAGTACTGTCTTTTAAAAGGCTTCTTTGAAGGGAAACAGGCGAGGTTGATTTAAAAAAGAAAGAGGGACTAAATCCACAAATGGCACGGGACTCAGGCTTAAGGTTATAAAAATAACAAGAAAAGTTTATTGAATAGAGGTTACAGAATAAAAGTGAATGCAGGTTCATAAGCTTGGCTGTTACAATTAAAGTGTTCTTGTTCTTAGAAGCGTAACGGTTGCATGAGAGAATGGTTCTATTCTTTGTTACAGTTCCTATACAAAACCCAGCTATTTCTTCTCTAAAAATAGCTGTAACCAGTCTGCCACAGCCTACTTTGCTGTGCAAACTACAGGCAAGCTGCCTATTCCTAACAGGAACTCCTAAAAGCCTTCTATAATCTTGCTCCCACTCTAACATCAACCAGAACTGAACTAAACTGACAAAATAAGCTTCTCTCTTTCCCTCCAACAGTCTAACTCCGCCCCCCTTTCACAAACCAATCCTGGCTGTTTCAGGGCTGGCCCAGGCCTAGGCCACTCCCCCTCTCTGAACTGGAGCTTTTCCCTAAACCAAGATGGCTCCTGCAGTTCTCTGCCAGGCCTTCTAAGCTGAAACTACCTAGCCTGTCTCTTCCTAGGCCCTGCCACCCCGGCTGGCAAGGTAAGGGATCTTCACAGCTGGCACCTTCTGTATTAGTAAAAGTAAATCTACTTGGGCTTTAGTTTGATTTCCAAATGAGCTATTCAGGATGCTGGATCCCATTCCCAAAATAGATTCATTGCCACCCTGTCATGGAAGCCTCCAGTCTCCATTTAACACAGGCCCATACACCTGTGTACACACATAAAGGGCAATTAATATTTTCCAGGAACAACCAAGATTGGAAAGCTGTACTAATTGGAAGAACATTGAGACAAGTATCCATTGACTTACGGAAAGAGGTGGAATATAAAATAAACCCAATAGATTCATAGTAATAAAAATGGAAAAGAAGAAATGCTGTAATTGTTAAAATACCGAATGTATTACTGTCTTTCATTCAGAGAAGGAGCATAACATTTTCAAAGAAAAACAGTCACAAACAATGTGAACTTACATCACGAACAGAGGTCAAATCAGTGCCCAGGAAATTGTTTAAATGTTTCATTACTCTGAGCTTCCGCTGGTGCCGAAATTCCTTTTCTTCATCACACAGAGCCATGCTGAAGCGGAGGTCTGTTTGAGAGCTATTGGGTGTAAAACAGATGGGCTTTTATAAAGTATAAAAGAACGGAAGTATTCTATGCTCTAACCCGAAATAAGAGCAAAATACACAGAACTAGTAACTTCCTCTATTTTTAAATGTATACTATGTCCAATACAGAATCATAAAATAATAGAGTTGGAAGAGACTTCATGGGTCATCCAGTCCAACCCTCTGCCAAGAAGTACCTCCGACAGATGGCCATCCAGCCTCTGCTTAAAAGCCTCCAAAGAGGGACCCTCGACCACACTCCGGAGCAGAGAGTTCCACTGCTGAAAAGCTCTCACAGTCAGGAAGTTCTTCCTAATGTTCAGGTGGAATCTCCTTTCTTGTAGTTTGAAGCCATTGTTCCACATACTAGTCTCCAGGGCAGCAGAAAACAAGCTTGCTCCCTCCTCCCTATGACTTCCTCTCATGTATTTATACATGGTTATCATATCTCCTCTCAGCCTCTTCTGTAAGCTGAATATTTATTTATTATTTATTTATTTACAGCTTTTATATTCCGCCCTTCTCACCCCGCAGGCGACTCAGGGCAGATTACAGTGTACACAGATATGGCAAACATTCAATGCCAGTTTTGACATACAACATATACAAGACATACACAGAGGCTATTTAACTTTTTCTGGCCGCCAGGGAAGCTGTTGCTTTCATCGTCCATCTGCAACACTGATGAAGTACCTTCCGCATTCCTCACATGCTTCCCCGCTGGAGTTCTTCTTTATGGCCTCATAAATTAGTTAATTTTAGCCCCCCCCCCCCACACACACACACTTTTAAGGTGGTACCTTATTTTCCTACTTGACAGATGCAACTGTCTTTCGTGTTGCAAAGGTCGACAACGGGCTACACAATGGTTGGAAACCCACTCCAATTCGGGCTGACTTCGAACTCATGACCTTTTGGTCAGAGTGATCTTAATGCAGCCGACACTCAGCCAGCTGCGCCACAATCCAGAATATGCCCAGCTCTTTAAGCCATTCCTCATAGCACTTGTCCTCCAGACAATTATTTTAGTCACCCTCCTCTGGACACATTCCAGCTTGTCAACATCTCCCTTCAATTGTGGTGCCCAGAATTGGACACAGTATTCCAGATGTGGTCTAATCAAGGCAGAATAGAGGGGAACCATGACTTCCCTAGATCTAGACACTATACTCCTACTGATGCAGGCCAAAATCCTGTTGCTTTTTTTTTTGCTGCCGCATCACATTGTTGGCTCATAGGCCTTCCATGATCAACAGAAAACACTAGAAGGGTTTGCTGAGCATTGACCTTGACTTTGGGAGTTGTAGTTCACCTACATCTAGTAGAGAGCACTGTGAACTCAAACAATGATAGATCTGTACCAAACTTGGCACGAATACTCAATATGCCCAAATATAAACACAGATGGAGTTTGGGGAAACTAGACCTTGACATTTGGGAGTTGTCACTGGGATTCACAGTTCACCTACAATCAAAAAGCATTCTGACCCCCATGAATGACAGAATCCGGGCAGACTTCTCAAACAGAACCCCCACAACCAACAGAAAATACTTAAGGCCATCCAATCCAACTCCCTTCATCAGGGCAAGAAAATGTCATCAAACCCCTCCTGACAAAGAGCCATCCAACCATTGATATAGATAGATAGATAGATAGATAGATAGATAGATAGATAGATAGATAGATAGATAGATATGATTCACAGAGAGATATAGTATCATAGATTTGAAAGGGGCCCTTAAAGAAGGACAATGATATGTTGCATGTTCCAGAGTGGGCAAACCAGACACTCTCCACATCAACACTGACAAAGACACAGCAAGAAATACTGTTTACTCACAAGCATAATTATATATATTAGAAACCAAACTTTCTCATTACTTTATTTCCCAGATCAACAGACTGGGCCACAGCAATGCGTGGCAGGGGACACCTAGTTAAATTTATAAATCATAATCAAACTGTGATAAAGCTTGAACTCAAAACCATGCTGCTTTTGTAATTATTTATTTAGTTATATTTTTCTCATGGTAAGATACTTACCAAACTTCTAGAGATACCTCCAAAATAATTTCTGTGACCTAAACGAAACAAAACAAACAAAACAAAACAAAACAAACATTACAATTGTATTATTATTTGCCATTACACGAATTATCTTTCTTTGTAAATTAATTATTGATACAAAAATATTGGCAGGTTACTCACCTGTAACCATCTTTCTTCAAGTGGTCCTCTGTGAATCCACACATATGGAGAATGTGCGCCTGCGCAAGCTCCAATGGAAAACTTCCCAGTTTAAAACTTTTAAGTTTTGGCGGTAACCCCACCCAGCCACTCAGTAGGGCATAAAAGGCGCTCTGCGCGTGCGCTCTGTAGTTCCTATGCCGCTCTACCAAGGAAAGAGGAGGTTTGCAAGAGGGGACGGCTGGGTGGGTTTGTGTAGATTCACAGAGGACCACTTGAAGAAAGATGGTTACAGGTGAGTAATCTGCCATTTTTCTTCGTGGCCTCTGTGAATGCACACATATGGAAAGCTAGCAAGCTGAAGTCCTGAATGGTGGGAAGCAAAGCGACACCAATTAAGGACCAAAACATGATTTATTAAAGTGAAAAGCACAAGCATGTAAAATACAAACACGCATATCAGGTATGCACCAACAAGAATTGTGCTATAAAGGTAGGTATGGCGAGATAATAATAAACCTCACGTATAGGTAGGATCATCATCTCGAGAAAGGATGAAACGAGATCTTTTAACATAACCATAACATCGGATGAAATGAAGTTGAACAATACGTGTAAACACAGGAAAATGTACTTTACAGGCATGAATTCTTGAAATAACGTTACAGAGTAAACACTGGCATCAGTGGCCGTGGAGGCCGTTGCAATCAGACACTCACTTTTAAGTGGTTGTAATGAACAGCATTGGTCATAAGTAAGCACAGAAATACATGTATACCTGGAGGTTCAGAAAAAACATTCCCGAGGAAGAAAACCCCTCGTGGTAAAGTTCAAGGAGGGCAGGATGCCAAAACCGCTCCACCGAACACTGTGTCTCTTCGAGAGCGGGTGTCCAAACGGCAGTGAGAAATAAATGTCATAGGATTAGACCAGATGGCTTCCTTGAAGATTGAGTCCAAGGGACCCCCCCCCCCCCTTGAGGAATGCCGTTGTAGCAGCCATGGCTCTTATCGACCTCGAGTGGATCGAGGTCGGGGGAGACTTGTGAGCAAGTTCATAGCACAGTTCAATAGCTGAAGCAATCCAGCGAGATAATCGCTGAGAAGAGATTGGCAACTCAATTTTGTCCGTCGCATAAGCGACAAAAAGTCTGGGGGTCTTGCGCAGTGAGGCAGTTCTGTGTCTATAAAACAACAAAGCCCTCCGAACATCAAGGGAGTGCAGTCTTTTTTCAGTTGAGGAGGACGGGCTCTGAAAGAAGGCCGGAAGAACAATGTCCTTGTTAACATGAAATGCTGAAACCACCTTTGGCAAAAAGAGGATGTCGGTCCTGAGGACCACACAGTCGGCATGAAATAACATGTAAGGTTCATCGACTCAAAGAGCCGATAACTCGGAGGGTCTCTGGGCCGTGAGAAGAAGGCACGATTGTCCAAATGAGAGGGAGATCTTTGGATTGCCCCCTTGGCAAGAAGGGACTTGACCTCCTGTAAGATTGCGGGTGAGGGTTCTGTTTTCACCACGAGTCCTGTTGGAGGTAGTTGTTTGAAGTGTAACGCGTAGCCTTCTTCGACAACCTTCGAGACCCACGCATCTGACGTGATGCGTTGCCAGTTCTGGAGGAAATGTACGAGGCGGTCGCTGAATTGAGGTTGGTTTGGTAAACTGTAGGTCCGGGAGGGGCCTAAAGTTGAGGGTACGGTGGAGATGGCAGAAGTATCTGAGACAGAGGCGGTATTGTCGGGGAGAGCATCAAACTCGACGTCTTGCATTGCCATTGGTCGGCGGTTGCTGGAACCGGGACCTCTGAGGCTGTTGTGGCTGTCATTGCTGTTGTTGAGGTTGAGGTTGGGCGGCAATCTGTCTAGCAGATTGGTGACGGTAAGTATTGCCACGATATTGTCGATAATTATACCAGCGCATGCGTTGAGCCTGCGACTGGTTCTCTATTCCACATTTTGAAGCTAGAATTTTATAGTCCTGATTTGACTTGAGTTTATCGTCGGTGCCGGTGTTGAAAAGTCCCAAAGCGTCGAATGGTAGATCTTCGATCACTTGGCGGGATGATGTAGAAAGGCCAGAAGAGCGAAGCCACAAGTGCCGTCTGATGGCTACGGCATGGGCTATCATTTTACCCGCGGTATCTCCAGTATGTTTCGCCATTTGCATTTGGTGATGTGCAAGTGACGTAGCTTCTTGGGATAGTGCCGACATAACTGCCCGATCTTCATTGGAAAGCTTGGCAATGAAGGGCTGAGCCTTTTCCCAAATGATTTGCTGGTAGGTTCCCATGCAAGCTCCGTAATTCGATATCCTTGCGAGGAGGGCTCCAGAATACAGCTTTCTGCCAATGGCGTCGAAGCATTTCCCTTCACGATCCGACAGGGTGTTGGATTGTCTGCCCGATTGTGCAGCTTTAACAACCACGGAATTCGGATCCGGGTGGTGTTTGAGCCACTCCAAGCCGTCATCATCAGTACGATACCACGCCTCGATGCGTTTGGTGGTTGGTGGAATCGAAGATGGAGTCTTCCAAGAAGCTTGGATCACTTCCAGCAGATAGGGCAGGAACGGGAGGAGAGGGGCTGGTGGGGCCTCCGACTGCACCCTTTTGAAGACAGGGTCAGTTACAGCTTTTGAGGTTTGTTTAACCTCAAGTCCCAGAGTTTCGGCCATCCTGGCCATTTGATCCACAAAGGCCCGGACGTAGTCGGTCAGGGAAGGCGGATCAGCCTCATATGCATCATGGGTTGGCGACCTCTTGATGCCGAGGGGAAGGACTGACTCCAAGTGAACTGAGCCCTGAATGTCCTTGTCGTGGTCATCGTCCTCCAAATGGTGAGGAGAAGATGAAGATTGTCTAGGTTGCATCGGTAGCGGTCTAGCAACTCCCACCGGGGAAGACGGGGGAGGGGGTTGCTTTGAAGCCGAGGCTTGGGCGGCTCTCACTAACCGAGCAGTTCTTTACTACTTGTGGTACTTGTGACATAAGTTCCAATGAATCATTTGGGTCACAGTGTTGTGCCTCTGTTTGTAGTCTGTCTGTGTGATTTTCTTGCAGCAGCTGAAGATATAATCAATGGTTTCATCAGCTTCCTTGCACAGTCTGCATTTTGGGTCATCAGCTGATTTTTCAACCCTGGCCTTAATTGCATTTGTTCTGATGCATTTGTTTGTTGCTCCTGGACTGCAATAATCAGTTGCTGTTGTTGTTGTTGCTATTATTATTATTGTTATTATTATTGGCAATGATGGCTTTATACATGGACTTCACCAGATGGTCAACACTGAAATTAAATTGACTACATCCTTTGCAGCCAAAGGTGGTGGACATCTATCCAGTCGGTGAAAACAAGTCCAGGCCTGACTGTAGTTCAGATCATGAACTTCTTATTGAACAATTTAGAATCCGACTAAAGAGATTAGGGAAAACACAGAGACCAGTTAGATATGATCTCATAAATATTCCTGGCGACTATACAGTGGAGGTGAAGAATTCATTTAAAGAACTAGATTTAATAAATAGGGTACCAGAAGAAATCTGGACAGAAGTCCTCCATATTGTCCAGGAGGCGGCAACAAAGTATGTCCCAAAGAAAAAGAAAACCAAGAAGGCAAGATGGTTGTCTGCTGAGACACTGGAAGTAGCCCAAAAAGAAGGAAAGCAAAAGGAAACAGTGATAGCGGGAGATATGCCCAATTGAATGCACAATTTCAGAGGTTAGCCAGAAGAGATAAGGAACTATTTCTAAACATGATCATTAACAAAGATAACAATGCAGCAGGAGACGATGGGATACCAGCTGAACTTAAAAGATGATGCTGTTAAAATCTTAAAAGATGATGCTGTTAAGGTGATGCATGGTATATGCAACCAAATATGGAAAACACAAGAATGGCCATCAGACTGGGGGAAAAAATCAATTTATTTCCCCATACCAAAAAAGGGAAATGCTAAAGAATGCTCAAACTTTCATACAGTGGCACTTATTTCACATGCCAATAAGTTAATGCTCAAGATACAAGGTAGACTCCAGCAATACATGGAGCGAAAGTTGCTCGATGTACAAGCTGGGTTTAGAAAAGGCAGCGGAAAGAGAGACCAAATTGCCAATATCCGCTGGATTATGAAAAAGGCAGGGAGTTTCAGAAAAACATCTATTTCTGTTTTATTGACTATTCTAAAGCCTTTGACTGTGTGGATCATAATTAATTGTGGCAAGTTCTTGGTGGTGTGGGGATACCAAGCCACCTTGTCTGTCTCCTGAGGAATCTGTATAATGACCAAGTAGCAATAGTAAGAACAGACCATGGAACAACAGACTGGTTCAAGATTTGGAAAAGAGTACAGCAGGGATGTATACTCTCACCCTACCTATTCAACTTGTATGCAGAACACAACATGTGATGTCAGGGCTTGGCGAATCCAAGGCTGGAGTTAAAATTACTGGAAGAAACATTAACAACCTTAGATATGCAGATTATACCACTTTGATGGCTGGCTCATCAGAGGAGGAGCTAATGAGCCTTCTAAACAAGGTGAAAGAAGAAAGTGCAAAAGCTGGGTTGCAATTAAACATCAAAAAAGCCAAGATCATGGCAACCAGACTGATTGATAATTGGCAAATAGAGGGAGAAAACATGGAGACAGTGACAGGCTTTGTATTTCTAGGCACGAAGATTACTGCAGACACAGATTGTAGCCAGGAAATCAGAAGACGTTTACTTGTGACCAATCTTGATAAAATAGTGAAGATAAAATAGTGAAGAGTAGAGACATCACACTGGCAACGAAGATACTCATAGTTAAAGCAACGGTATTCCCTGTAGTAACCTATGGAACACACTGCCAACTGAGGTAACTGAGGCCACCTCCTTTCTAGTTTTTCGAAAGAAACTAAAGGCATGGTTTTGGGACCAGGCTTTTGGACAATAGATGCAAGCAGCACTTTAAGGGAATGTGGCTGGAATGACGATATGGCTGATGAGACTGTTTTACTAGGTTCTTGTGGGTTTTTTCAGGCTATAGAGCCATGTTCTAGAGGCATTTCTCCTGACGTTTCGCCTGCATCTATGGCAAGCATCCTCAGAGGTAGTGAGGTCTGTTGGAATTAGGACAATGGGTTTATATATCTGTGGAATGGCTGGGGTGGGGCAAAGAGCTCTTCCCTGCTGCAGTTAGGTGTGAATGTTTCAGCTGATCACCTTCATTAGCATTTGAAGGCCTGCCTGAGCCTGGGAAAATCTCTTGCTGGGAGGTGTTAATCTGTGCCTGGTTGTTTCCTCTCTGTTGTTTTGCTGCTGTAATTTTAGAGTTTTTTTTAATACTGGTAGCCAGATTTTGTTCATTTTCATGGTCTCTTCCTTTCTGTTGAAATTGTCCACATGCTTGTGGATTTCAATGGCTTCTCTGTGTAGTCTGACATGGTGGTTGTTGGTGTGGTCCAGCATTTCTGTGATCTCAAATAATATGCTGTGTCCAGGCTGGTTCATCAGGTGCTCTGCTATGGCTGACTTCTCTGGCTGAAGTAGTCTGCAGTGCCTTTCATGTTCCTTGATGCGTGTCTGGGCGCTGCGTTTGGTGGTCCCGAGAGTAAAGATGAAGATCCACCCAAAGGAAAAGTGTTCCTGCCATACATCAAGGGAACCACTGACCGCATAGGGAAGCTGATGAGGAAACACAACATACAAACAATCTACAAACCCACCAAGAAAATCCAACAAATGCTACGTTAAGCAAAGGACAAGAGGGATCCTCTCACCTCTGCAGGAGTCTACCGTATACCATGCAGCTGTGGACAAGTCTACATAGGGACCACCAAACGCAGTGCCCAGACAAGGGAAGAGGGGCTGACCAAGGGCAAGATGGCTGGCTGGTATATTTGAAGTGACAGGTTTGACTTTGAAGGAACTGGGAGTGGCCACAGCCGATAGGAAGCTCTGAAGTGGGCTGGTTCATGAGGTCATGAAGGGTCGAGCGACTGAACGAATAAACAACATTGGCAATTGTAATGTGGTAATAGAAAAAAGAAGAGGGAAAGTCCATACAAACTTCAGCCAGTCATAACCATATAAGTCTGGTATCATAAAATTACCTGGATGAGAACAATCATTTGCCACCAATTCACAATAACTCAAAATGTTGAGTATTTTTCTGATGTTCTTTTAAATCAGGGATGTCATGCTCATTTTCAGTAAGGGTCACATTAACACTATGGTTGCTTTCAAAGGGCTGTTTGCAAATGTAATTCTGTATGAATGTAATTGTGTTACCTTGGGACTGAAAGCCCGGCAGGCTACATAAAATGACATGGCGGGCTTCATTCGGCTCACAGACCTTACGCTTGACATATGAGCTTTAAATTAACAAATATGTTCTTAGCTCATCATAACATGTACTGCAAGGATAAGCAATCGAAGTCAGTTGTCTCAGACTCCAATCCCAGGACTCTTAGCTATGATAGCTGAGGGATTATGGGAACTGAAATCCAAAAATATCCATCTGTACTGTATTGACAATAATAGCATGGATATTTAAACAGCAGACTTTTGGAAACTTACTTTGCTAATGGTAAAAGAGACATCTTTCTTATCTCCCACTTTCAAAGATGATATAGGAAATGTTGCTGTTCCGATAGTCTCATCCATTACATAATTTGCATCCATAAGTGTGATCTACAAAAGACATAATTTTTGTTTTAAAAGGTCACTGTCAGAACCTGGAAGCTCTTGGAATTAAAACACACTCACAATCAAAATAACTGGAAACAAGTCTTTATTTTCCTTCTCGCCAAAATCCCAGAAAGTCAGTTCTAACTATCCTCTCTCTGCCCCTGGTATATACCTAGAAAATAATCTACACGCACTCCCCTCCACCCTGCCGGTTTGCATTGTTACAATCTACACTTTAGATTCTCAAAACACTACCAGATACTCTTATCTATGTAACATTCCCCAGTCCTTCCCATCCTCCCCCTTCTCTCCAGCATGGCCTCTCTTAATGTCAGGATGACCTGGGCAGCCTCTTTACATGGCTGTACCGGGCCTCCTAACATCACTCCCTTCCAACAAAAGGGTGGCACCTGCAGAGAGAAGAGACAATAGCAAACAATAGATTCAAGCACCAGGCTTGTGAGAATAAGTCCGATGAAAGTTTTTTTAATCGAGGTGCCCAAACATTCTCATCAGCGACCCATTCTCATCAGCGACCCACATGTGAGGGGCCACCACTGAGAAGGCCCTGTCTCTCGTCCCCACCAGCCTCACTGGTGATAAAAGTGGGGCCGAGAGCAGGGCCTCACTCGAATTTATTTATTTGCTTTATTTCTATACCGCGTTTTTCAGCCTAATTAGGCGACTCAATGCGGTTTACACAGTGCAAGTTATCACAACAATAGACAATTAAAACACATCATACACAATAACAAAATCAACAATTATTATCAATTCATGTCGCCTCGATAACAGAGCAAAATCCATTCTCATAATCCTTGTGCCATTCCTATGTTCAGTTTTACCGTCTTCCTATGTTCAGTTGCACTATTTAGCCAAACGCTTGCTCGTAGAGCCAGGTCTTAACCTTCTTCCGAAACGCCAGCAGCGAAGGGGCCTGTCTGATATCTATGGGTAGGGCATTCCATAGCCGAGGGGCCACCACCGAGAAGGCCCTGTCTCTCGTCCCCGCCAACCGTACCTGTGATGCAGGCGGGATCGAGAGCAGGGCCTCCCCGGACGATCTTAATGTCCGTGTCGGTTCATAGGTGGAGATGCGTTCGAAGAGGTAAGTGGGGCCGGAACCGTTTAGGGCTTTGTAGGCTAACGCCAGCACCTTGAATTGTGCCCGGTAGCAGATTGGCAGCCAGTGGAGCTGGCTCAACAGAGGAGTGGTGTGCTCCCTGAGTGCCGCTCCTGTTAGCAACCTGGCTGCCGAACGCTGGACCATCTGAAGCTTCCGGGCAGTCTTCAAGGGCAGCCCCACATAGAGCGCGTTGCAGTAATCTATACGGGATGTAACCAGAGCGTGGACTACCGTGGCCAAGTCAGACTTCCCGAGGTACAGGCGCAGCTGGCGCACGAGCCTAAGCTGTGCAAATGCTCCCCTGGTCACCGCCGAGACCTGGGGCTCCACGCTCAGTGATGAATCAAGGATCACACCCAAGCTGCGAACCTGCGTCTTCAGGGGGAGTGTGACCCCATCCAACACAGGCTGTAACCCTATACCCTGTTCGGCCTTTCGACTGACCAGGAGTGCCTCTGTCTTGTCTGGATTCAATTTCAATTTGTTAGCCCTCATCCAGTCCGATACAGCAGCCAAGCACCGGTTCAGGACCTGAACAGCCTCCTTAGTAGTGGGTGGAAAGGAGTGACAGAGTTGGACATCATCTGCGTACAAATAACACCGCACCCCGAAACTCCGGATGATCTCTCCCAACGGCTTCATGTAGATGTTAAACAGCATGGGGGACAGTATTGAGCCCTGCGGGACCCCACAAGACAATGGTTGTGAGGTCGAGCAGTTGTCCCCCATCAACACCTTCTGTGTACGACCCTCTAGGAAGGACCTGAGCCACTGCAGAGCAGTGCCACCAAGGCCCATTCCCGCGGGGCGTCCCAGAAGGATACCGTGGTCGACGGTATCGAAGGCCGCTGAGAGATCCAGCAGGACCAACAGGGACACACTCCCCCTGTCGAGCTCCCGGCGGAGATCATCCACTAAGGCGACCAAGGCTGTCTCGGTACCATGCCCCGGCCTAAAGCCAGACTGTGCCGGATCCAGATAATCCGTGTCTACCAAGAATACCTGGAGTTGTGAGGCCACCACACGTTCCAGGACTTTGCCCAAAAAGGGGAGATTGGAAACAGGCCAATAGTTGACGAATTGAGTGGGGTCTAATGATGGTTTTTTCAACAGCGGTTTTATCACAGCTTGTTTTAAGCTGGCTGGAATTTTGCCTTCCCGAAGGGAGGCATTAACCACCACTTCCACCCACTCGGCCAATCCCCCTCTGGCCTCCTTTAGAAGCCAGGATGGGCAGGGGTCTAGGATGCATGTGGTTGCTCTCATTCCTCCAAGTATCTTGTCCACACCCTCAGGTTTCACCAATTGAAATGAATCCATCAAAATCGGACAAGCAGGTGCTCGTGTTACATCCTCAGAGACTGCCGTTAACATGGTATCCAGGCCAGAACGGATCAAAGCGACTTTGTCCGCAAAGAACCGAGCAAATGCTTCACAGCGGGCCGTTGAGTTGTCAGGGTTCCCATCCGGAATGGTGGGGTTTAATAGACCTCTGACAACTCGAAACAACTCCGCCAGACGGTTCTTTGTTTGTTTGTTTTTATTTTTTTATTGATTTATCACATTTATTACATACTATTGCATTTTGTACATCAACCTCTTTAACATGTTGTTTTATTGTTTTGCTTTGACAATTCCCCTCCTTTTCTCTTTTTTCCTTTTTTTTTTTCACCACAGTGCTCCCCTCCACCCGTCTCAAGCCACCATTCTTACATTTCATCTGTCCAAAATTTCATTTCTTCTTGTGACGGTAATTTTCCTTCCTTATTTTTTAATCCATTTACCACAAATCTTCCCCATACAGCACCAAAATCGCTTTGTTTCCATGTACTTTTTTTTTTTTACCACAGTGCTCCCCTCCACCCTTCTCAAGCCACCATTCTTACATTTCATCTGTCCAAAATTTCATTTCTTCTTGTGACGGTAATTTTCCTTCCTTATTTTTTAATCCATTTACCACAAATCTTCCCCATACAGCACCAAAATCGCTTTGGTTCCATGTACCTTTTTTAACCTTTAATATACATGTCAATTTATCATTTATTGCTATTTTCCATGCTTCCTTATACCACTCCTCTATTTGTATATTCATTTCTTTTTTTCCAATTCCTTGCTATAAGCAGTCTTGCTATAGTTAATAAGTTTGTTATCGTTTCTTTATCCTCCTTTTTCAATTGCTTATTGTTATATAATGATAGTAAGGCTATACTAGGACTTTTATCTATTTTCATATTCATTATAATTTCTATTTCTCTAAATACTTTCTCCCAAAAATTATTGACATATTTACATTGCCACCACATGTGTATATATGTTCCTGGTTCTTGACACCCTCTCCAACAATTTATTGAGTTATTTTTATTCATATATGCTATTCTTACCGGTGTTAAGTACCACTTCCATATTAACTTGTAATAATTTTCTTTAACTCGTATCGATAAATTTTTTAAATGTCTTTGTCCCCATAGTTGTTGCCACTCTATTTCACTTATTTTTATCCCTAAATCCTCTTCCCAAATCTCCTTAAGGGTACACTTTTTTATTTTTTCATCCTTCATTTCAATTAGTATCTTATAGATTTTGCTAATTATACCTCTCAAGTTTTCATGTTCTTCTACAGCCCTTCCCTTCTGTATTATTTGTTTCAATTGATTGAGTTGGCTTCCATTTCTATTATTTTTTTTCCAGTTTATTAACCATTGTTCTAATTGTATACAATGAAACCATGACAATTTTATTTCTTTAAACTCTTCCAACATCATTTCCCTCTTCATTTCCACCTTCATCCAATCCCCTATCCTATCTAAATTTATTTCCCTTACCTTTTTATCCATTACTTTTTTAAAAAAAATTGGGAACTTCTTTTCCATCACTATTGGGGTTATAATTGATCCCTCCTTTATTAACCTCCCCTTATATTTATTCCAAACTTTCAGTATGTTACTCAACATTGGGTTTCTAATTTCCCTCATTTCTTTTCTAGTAAACTGTTTAAAAAATATGTTCCAAATTTCATTTTCCACTTTTCCTGAATCATTACTAAGCCAATCTATTTCCTCTTTTTTGACCATTCCTTCTATAACCAGACTTAATCTACTTGCTTCATAATATTTTTTTATATTAGGTAGTGCTAGTCCACCCTCCTTTTGCGATCTATACCATAACTGTTTATTTAGTCTGTTTCTTTTACTTCCATTACAGTACTTATTAATCATTTGTTGCCATCTAGTTAGTTCTTCTGTGATTTGAAGTGGTAGCATCCTAGGATGCAGACGGTTCTTTGCGGACGCAATATTGGCCACAAAGAAAGATTTCTTTGCCACCTTTATTGTCACGGCATATGCCCTTAGAAGGGCAACAAACCGTGTTCGATTTAACTCGCTCGGGTCCGAACGCCACACGCGCTCTAGTCTCCTCTTCCTTCGCTTCATCGCTGCCAGCTCCTCGTTGAACCAAGGAGCTGGTTTAGCTTGGCTACTTGAGGGGGGACGTTCCGGAGCAATCGTGTCTATTGCTCTAGTCATCTCCCCGTTCCAGAGAGACACCAGGGCATCAACAGGATCACCAACCGAGGTGGCGGGAAAGTCCCCAAGAGCCATCAGGAATCCGTTCGGATCCATAAGCCTCCTGGGGCGGACCAACTTAATGGGTCCCCCA
Source organism: Anolis sagrei (assembly GCF_037176765.1). Classification (NCBI taxonomy): domain Eukaryota; kingdom Metazoa; phylum Chordata; class Lepidosauria; order Squamata; family Anolidae; genus Anolis; species Anolis sagrei. The sequence goes on from NC_090024.1 coordinate 120,285,303, forward strand.
CCTCTGCAGAGGTTGGGAGGTGTGGTGAGTCTAAATCTGACCAGATAGTGGTCGGTCCATGGCAACGGAGAGGTGGACAACTCCTCAACACCGCCACCTTGCTCCCATCCCGGACAGAAAACCAAATCCAATGTGTGTCCAGCACTGTGAGTGGGGCCAGATACTCGTTGGGACAGCCCCATGGTTGCCATGGAAGACATGAAGTCCTGAGCCGCTCCTCCTAGGGTAGTCTCGGTGTGTACATTGAAGTTCCCCAGCACAAGAAGCCGTTGAGACTCCAATGCCAAGCTCGAGACCACCCCTGCTAGCTCAGGTAGGGAGACCGTAGTGCAGCGAGGTGGGCGGTACACTAGCAGAATCCCTATTCTGTCCCGGTCACCCACCCTCAGGTGGACACATTCAAAATTGGTTGACTGTGGGATGGGGCCTCTGGTCAGGGGGATAGAATTTTTATAGACCACCGCAACTCCGCCTCCCCGCCTTCCAGGTCTCGATTGGTGCTGTACGGAGAATCCTGGTGGACAAAGCTGGGTCAAATTTACTCCTCCAGCTTCGTCCAACCAGGTCTCCGTAATGCACGTAATCCTGCCCGTTCCTCCAGAATTAAATCTTGGATGAAAGATGTTTTGCCGTTGTCAGATCTGGCGTTCAGCAGCACCATCTTCAACCCAGAGGGACCGCCATCCTGGGTACACCAACTTACCACGTCAGGAGACTGATTACAAGTGATTAAATTTTTCCTTCTATTCCTAGGCCGAATTTGAGTTGTTAAATTTTTCCTTCTATTCCTAGGTCGAATTTGAGTTGTTAAATTTTCACTATTTCTAAGCTGAATTGGTGGTCTCCCTTTCCTGCATCTCCCCCTCCCCGTTATGATTTCTATGGGGACCCCCCGGCCAATGGAATACCCCTCTTCCTCCATATTGTGCTTCGATTTCATAGCTTCAACCCATGATTTATTCCAGATTATTTGCTTTTGCCACACTACTTCATTCCGATTCCTTCCTACCCCTGCTTTACTATTTCTAGGATCCTCCCACCCGTTCCACCCTCTATTATCTTCCCAATCCACCAACAATACTATTAGTAGGTACCAAGGGAAGAGAGCCGACATGGGTGATCAGAGTTGATACAGCGTTGGGATGGGTCCCTAGAATTCACGTATCAGCAGGTCTTAAAGTGCTAGATGTTCAAGTTGAGAATTATTAAAGTGCACACAACTAACCCGTTGTTGACAACTAAAGTGCTATGGTGGCAGATTAAAGGCGTTAAGTACACAGGATTTAAAGTGCAAATTATGTTGGTTAAAGTGCTGGCAATAGGAAGAATTAGCAGCGTTGGCCCAGAATAAAGTGCTGGCAGTTGGAAAAAAAATTAGCAGCATTGGCCCAAAATAAAGTGCTGGCAGTTGGCAGAATTAGCAGTGTTGGCTCAAAATAACAGTATCAACCATGTAATAACCGTGCAAATTTGTCTCATTCAAGTCCTCAGTCTTATTGGTAGATATTATACCCAATTAGTCCCCCCACCCCCCAAGCATACAGTTCAGGGTCAGACAGATGTAAGTCTTGTGGGATTCCTGCAGTTTCGAAGACTAAGGACCTTGCAGTGGAATGCCGGATATGGATTGCTAAAATGGCCGCAGGATCTGATAATGAGATAGATAGGTTTTATTCCGGAAATGGAGGCAGTAACGCGATGGATGGCGTTTCGAAAATGGCAGCCGATGACAAATCCCATAACAGCAGCTATGCAGAATTTCAGCCGACCAGGAGACGAGCCAGCAGCTGCAAGATGACATCGTTGTTGGTGGAAAATCGCAGCGTTGTTGGTGGAAAATCCCAGCCGAAGTGTGGAATCCCGGGAAGATGCTGAGTCACTGTTGGTCAGGCTCTCTCAGTCGGGCTCGCACCAACCCCCGCCAGGTCGCCCTAGGGCCTCCGCCAGGAGTGAAACACGGAAACAGCGCCAAATGCAGACGCGGAGGAATCACACACCTGAATGCGCGCGGGGGGGGGGGGGGGGACCCAGCCCGGCTGCGGAGGAATCGTAGCAGGAGTCGCACTGGGATGCAGATGGAAAACCCAGCAATTCGCTGGCTCCGGCAGGCCAGCAGCCCGCGAGCTGGAACCGCTGCGAAGCAGGCCAGCAGCACGACAGCAACCACGGTGACCATCTCCGACTCCGGCAACCCAACGGCCCGCTTCCGCCTGATTCAGGCCGTGTTTCAGGCCGCGGTCGGGTCAGGAGTAGCCGCAACGGCAACAAAGCTGCAGATCGCCGAGCTCCAAAGGACGGCCGTCCGGTCTCCCTCCGGCAGCCTCAGCAGCGGGATGGCAAGTTGGCGAATCGGGTAAATCCGAGCAAGTCCGAACAAGCAGGCTGGGAGGGAGCGGGCCCAGGCCGTAATGGTAGTAGCGGCCTTCGCTCTACCTCCTTCCTCTCTCCCCTTGTTTTTCCTTTCTCCCTGGTTTCCTCCCAGTCAGACCCCCCAAGGCCCCCTTCGGGGTCCCGAGGAGATGCCGGTTCAGGAACCGATAAATGGAGGTCGGAATGGGGGTGGATGGTTCTGATTAAGCTCGGATTAGGAATTATCGCCTTACCCAGACGGGAGGTTAGCTGTTAGCATGCCGCCATCTTAACCGGAAGCTCGTCCCAAGGAACGGACGCAGCTGGCGCACGAGTTTTAATTATGCAAAAGCTCTCCCGGCCACCGCTGAAACCTGGGGTTCCAGGCTCAGCAATGAGTCCAGGATCACTCCCAAGCTGCGAACCTGTGTCTTCAGGGGGAGTGTAACCCCGTCCAACACAGGCTGTAACCCTATTCCCTGTTCGGCCTTACGGCTGACTAGTAGGACCTCTGTCTTGAAACTGAACAAATTCAGTTTCAATTTGTTAGCTCTCATCCAGTCCGACACAGCGGCCAAGCACCGGTTCAAGGTTTGGACAGCCTCCTTGGTGACAGGTGGGAAGGAGTGACAGATTTGGACATCATCTGCGTAGAGATAACATCGCATTCCGAAACTCCGGATGTTCTCCCCCAGCGGCTTCATGTAGATGTTAAACAACATCGGGGACAGAATTGAACCTTGGGACTCCACACAACAATGGTTGTGGGGCCGAACAGGAGTCACCCAGTAACACCTTCTGGGATCGACCCTCGAGGAAGGATTAGAGCCACTGCAGAGCAGTACCCCCAAGTCCTATATCTACGAGGCGTCCCAGAAGGATACTGTGGTCGACAGTATCGAAGGCCACTGAGAGGTCCAGCAGAACTAACAGGGACGCACTCCCCCTGTCCAGCTCCCGGCGAAGATCATCCAACAAGGTGACCAAGGCTGTCTCAGTTCCATGTCCCGGCCTAAAACCAGACTGTGCCGGATCTAGATAATCAGTGTCTATCAGGAATTCCTGGAGTTGTGTAGCCACCACAAGTTCCATGACTTTGCCCAAATAGGGGAGATTGGAAACAGGCCGAAAGTTGTCTGAGTGGGGTCCAGTGATGGTTTTTTCAACAGCAGTTTTATAATAGCTTGTTTTAAACTCGCTGGAAACTTTCCCTCCTGTAAGGAGGCATTAACCACCACCTTTACCCACTCTGCCAAACCCCCTCTGGCTTCTTTTATCAGCCAGGATGGGCAGGGGTCTAGGATGCATGTGGTAGGTCTCACCTCTCCAAGAATCCTGTCCACATCCTCAAGCTGAACCAATTGAAATGAATCCAATAAAACCGGACAAGCAGGTGCACATGTTACATCCTCAGAGACTGCAGATAACATGACATCGAATCCAGACCGAATCAGCGCAACTTTATCCGCAAAGAATCGAGCAAATGCTTCACAGCGAGCCACCGAGTCGTCAGGGATCACACTCATCGGTGGATTTAACAGTCCTCTGACGACTCGGAATAGCTTCCCTGGAGACTAGGACGTGGAACAATGGCTTCAAACTACAAGAGAGGAGATTCCATCTGAACATGAGGAAGAACTTCCTGACTGTGAGAGCTGTTCAGCAGTGGAACTCTCTGCCCCAGAGTGTGGTGGAGGCTCCTTCTTTGGAAGCTTTTAAACGGAGGCTGGATGGCCATCTGTCAGGGGTGATTTGAATGCAATATTCCTGCTTCTTGGCAGGGGGTTGGACTAGATGGCCCATGAGGTCTCTTCCAACTCTTTGATTCTATGATTCTATGTCCGAGATCACTCCTGCTAGCTCAGATAGGGAGACTGTAGTGCAGCGGGGTGGTCGGAACACTAACAGAATCCCTATCCTGTCCCGGTCTCCTATCCTGATGCCGACACACTCAAAGGAAGATGATTGAGGGATGGGGCACCTGATCAGGGGGATAATGTCCTTATAGACCACCGCAACTCCTCCTCCCCGCCCTCCGGATCTTGGTTGGTGCTGCACAGAGTCGCCTGTCGGACAGAGTTGGGAGAGGTTTACCCCACCCTCCTCATCCAGCCAGGTCCCTGTTATACAAGCCAAGTCAGCCTGTTCTTCAAGGATTAGATCCCGAATGGTAGATGTTTTCCCATTCACTGACCTGGCATTAAGCAGCACCACCTTCAACCCCGAGGGACCACCATCCTGGCACCTCAGCTGTATCTTGTCAGGAGAATGATTTGGAACTGCCCATGTTTTCTTGTCAATTTTGGGTTGAATTGGTTGTTGAGTTACATCATGATTGATCTTTGGGATTGCCAATGTTCTATTGTAAGTTTTGGATCGAATTTGATGTTGTTTCCGATTATTAGTATATTTAGAAGCTGCCAATCTATTGTCATAATTTTTAGCCGAATTAGATGTTTTGTTCTCCCTTTCCCGTATCTCCCCCTACCTGTCACCACCTCTATAGTGTGTCCCCCGCCCGCGGAACCCCCCCCCCCGAGGAAGTCCCCCCCTCCATTCTCAGTTTTTGTTCCCGTTGTTAATTCTTGGTAAAGATCATTTACATGGTTACATAATTGTATATATGTTGTTCTGAATTACGAAGAGTAAACTACTTGTTCTTTATTGATCATCTGCATGACATAATTTCTTTTTATGGCAAGGCAGTGTGTGGGCTGATCAAACGTGAACTACGCATGATTTTCATTTCGTCACAAAAAGAACTATTTAAAGCTATAGACAATGTGGTCGCTGTTGCTCATTTTGGTCTAAAATTATTTAGCCACTTGTGCTTCCTCTACTATCAGTTTTATACTTATTTATGCAATACTTTTGACAAGAAATAAATAAACGGGAGTCAAAAAACAGAAATAAAGATCATGTAAGAATATTTTATCCAGTACTATAGTTTCTTATTGTGTTTTCAAATGGAACAACTTCTGGGTTGTTATGTGTTTTTCAGGCTGTTCTAGAGACATTATCTCCTGACATTTTGCCCACGTCTATGGCAGGCATCCTCAGAGATTGTGAGGTCTGTTGGAAACTAGGCAAGTGAGGTTCATATATCTGCGGAATGTCCAGGGTTGGAGAAAGAACTCTTGCCTACTTGAGGCAAGTGTGAATGTTCTGTTGTGCACTGGGCCTATAAAGAATTTCCTTTAGAACAGGACGTGCAACCTTTGCCCAGCAGGAAGCCAGGGGGCCCAAAGAGAAGTTCTCAGAGGTTTTCCAACACAAATGATCTTTAGATGGCTTGTGAAGTATAACAAAGTCTTTTATTAATGAACAATCAAATAGAAACTTCTCTTGTCATCAGAAAGTTAAACAAATGATTCCAGGCTTTTATGCAACTGGTAGCTTCCTAAACTTGCCCACGAAAGACAGGCAACTGTCTTTAATAACTTCTTCTTTACTTTAAAGGAAAGTCCCCTTTTTAACTTCTCCCAGGCTGACTGTAATCTAACCCTTACTGATGTGGGCTCCGCTACCGGATCGAACTGCGTCTCAAAACACCGAGACCTACCAGTAAAGGCTTAGATGTTCTCCAGCTGGAGTTCTTTGGTCTTTAGAGTTCTTTGGTCTTTTGGTCATCAGCAAGGAAAGCTAATGTACAGGACATGTGCAAGCTTCCCCTGTACAAAAGCTTCAAAGAGTCTCCAAAGACTTTCCAGGGAAACCCTGTACATTAGCTTTCTTTTCTGAGACTAACTAAAAAATGGCTCCTTTCCCTTCCCAACTGCCCTGAGCAAGGGGCGGGACCAAAACTTAACGATGATGGACAGGTGACTTGCCCTATGACTGCAACCAAAGGAAGCCACCTAGCTGCAGAATCCCAGGAACCTTGGTCTGCAAGCAAACATTTAATACAAAGCAATTAAATTTGGAGCTCCTGGTACAGCCGTACCAGCACAGTGAATGTTGCAATTGGCCACCTTGATGGCCATGCAGCTTCAAAGTCTGGCTGATTGCTGCCTGTTGGGATTATTAACTTGTGTTATATGTACAGTCCGCTTTATTTCTTTGTTTGCTCAAAGCTAATTTGTTTTCCAGATTTGGATTTAAGATATCTTATCTTATCTAAATTAAACAAAATGCAAATAAAAGAGTTGAACACCATCAAAGGAGCTCAGCCAGAGTGAAAGTATGCAAAAATCTACTGCTTAAATTAACAAATAATAGCTAACCAGGATCTTTAGACCCACTTCTTAAAGTATGGGGCTAAGGTTACTCTGGCGGGAAGGTAACAGCGCTCCATGCACTCATGCCAGCCACATGACCTTGGAGGTGTCTACAAACAATGCTGGCTCTTTGGCTTAGAAATGGAGATGAGCACCAATCCTCAGAGTCGGACACAACTGGAGTTAATGTCAGGGGAAAACCTTTACCTTTATTTAAGGTTACCTCCATGCTTTTATATGGAGCTGAAGTTTGGGGCCTAAACCAGGTACCATTATTAGAGCAATCTCAATCACAGCATCTGCAAAGCTTTCTGGGAGTGGACAAAAGGACCCCAGCTGCCGTAGTAAGAGCGGAACTGGGAGTATATACAGTTGATGGTTTATCAAAGATTAGGGCATACAACTACTGGGTAAAATCAAATGCCATGGCAAATGACAGACTACCAAAACTGTGTTAAAATCATACCTCTTGGCTAGTTAAAATGACAAAATACATTAGGAGTTGTGGACTTTTGATTCTATATCCAAACAGCCTAGAACAATAGTTCTCAACCTGTGGGTCACCAGATGTTTTGGCTTTCAACTCCCAGAAATCCTAACAGTTGGTAAACTGGCTGGGATTGCTACTAGTCTTGTACATTTGTATAGAATTGCTATTCATTTAGTTTTGTTTCATTCATTACTCCCCGTTTTCATTTTTATTTGCCACTTCTGAGAACAGGACGCCTATCCTAATGGGATTTTCGTCCTGCGCCCGAAAGAATGAAAATTTTAGGACTATTGGGAGGGCTTCCTAGGCTCACCCTCCCCTCAGTTTTAGGTTAAAAGGGTGAATATCACCACACATAGAGGGAATATCAACCCCTTTTAGCCCACTAATTTTTAAAATGTTTGGGTCTTCCCCTGTCTTTTAGAGATTTTTTTCTTTTTATAAATAAAATCCCATTTAAAGCATTTTCTGACCGTCTTTCTCCCAGCTGATCCCACCCTCTAACTTCTCCAGCAGCAGGAGGAGGAGGAAGCTGCCTGCCAAATGGGAAAGATGCTCCACACACATACACAAAGCCCAGTGCTTAGCCCCAATATTTCACTTCTTAATAAAAAATATAACAACAAGCAACAAGCAACTCATTTAAAAGCTTTTGCAACAGAAGCGACAATTAGCAATAGCAGCATTGTCCCCACTGATCCTTTGGACAAGAAAACATTCTTCAAAATGTATTGTGTGAAATCTACCCATGACTGGGGGATAAAAAAAAACATGTTTCTGCCAGCATGTCATGTCATGACATCAGGTCAGTGGCAAAGTGGTTGGCTGGCCCCCTCGCCCTACAAAAAGCCACTTCACTCACCCCCTTTAAAGAAGGCAAGAGGTTGGTGGGACACTTCCAGGATGCCTGGGGGTCTGAGACTCTCTCTGGTCCTAAATCCTTCCATGTATGGAAATTGGAAGTTACTGCTATTACCTGCTTTACTAGCCCCTCAAATAATAATAAAATAATAACTTTATTTTCATATCTCGCCCCCATCTCCCCGAAGGGACTCGGGGCAGCTTACATGGGGCCCTATTTGAGAGCCATGCGTGACTTAGGGCCTTTTACTCTAGCATTTAAGACCTAGCTTTTTACTAGAGCATTCGATCTCTGTTAATTTTTAATTTCTGTATGTATGTATTTTATCTTTTACAATTTAGCTTGTAAATCGCTAGAGCATTCTCTCGGATGGAGGGTGATTAGTAAGTAATTAAATATGATGATAATGATGAACAGGACCAGTAAAACAAAATTAAAATATAGCACCAAAACTACATTCAATCACATAAAGAAAAAGGAAAAAAAGTTAAAAAAAACCCCATGAACTCATCAACAACCAATAACCAGTAGTCGAGCACAGTGGGCAAAGCGGTCCCACTGGCTGGCCACCCCCACTGCTACACAAAGACCCACTCACCCCATGTGTCATCACCAACTGCTCCTCAGGGATCAGAGTGAAGAGAGGGGCCAGGAAGAAAGTTCCATATTGTCTCCTGTGACAACAGTTGGGAGCCCTTCCCCCCCAGCACCAACTGCTGCTCTGGGACCAGAGTGAAGAGAGGGGCCAGGAAGACAATTCCACCTTGTCTCCTGTGTCATCAGTTGGGAGCCCCTCCCCCCCAGCACCAACCGCTGCTCAGGGATCAGAGTTAAGAGAGGGGCCAGGAAGACAGTTCCATCTTGTCTCCTGTGTCATCAGTTGGGAGCCCCTCCCCCCAGCACCAACCGCTCACTCAGGAATCATAGTGAAGAGAGGGGCCAGGAAGACAGTTCCATCTTGTCTCCTGTGTCATCAGTTGGGAACCCTTCCCCCCCAGCACCAACTGCTGCTCTGGGACCAGAGTGAAGAGAGGGGCCAGGAAGATAGTTTCATCTTGTTTCCTGTCTCATCAGTCGGGAGCTCCACCCCCCAGCACCAACCGCTGCTCAGGGATCAGAGTGAAGAGAGGGGCCAGGAAGACAGTTCCATCTTGTCTCCTATGTCATCAGTTGGGAGCCCCTCCCCCCAGCACCAACCGCTGCTCAGGGATTATAGTGAAGAGAGGGGCCAGGAAGACAGTTCCATCTTGTCTCGTGTCATCAGTTGGGAGCACCATCCCCCAGCACCAACCGCTGCTCTGGGACAAGAGTGAAGGGAGGGGCCAGGAAGACAGTTCCACCTTGTCTCCTGTGTCATCAGTTGGGAGCCCCTCCCCCCAGCACCAACCGCTGCTCAGGGATCATAGTGAAGAGAGGGGCCAGGAAGACAGTTCCATCTTGTCTCCTATGTCATCAGTTGGGAGCCCCACCCCCCAGCACCAACTGCTGCTCTGGGACCAGAGTGAAGAGAGGGGCCAGGAAGACAGTTCCACCTTGTCTCCTGTGTCATCAGTTGGGAGCTCCTCCCCCCAGCACCAACCGCTGCTCAGGGATCATAGTGAAGAGAGGGGCCAGGAAGACAGTTCCACCTTGTCTCCTGTGTGATCAGTTGGGAGCCCCTCCCCCCAGCACCAACCGCTGCTCAGGGATCATAGTGAAGAGAGGGGTCAGGAAGACAGTTCCATCTTGTCTCCTGTGTCATCAGTTGGGAACCCCACCCCCCAGCACCAACTGCTACTCTGGGTCTAGAGTGAGGAGAGGGGACTGGGGGGACAGTCTCATCTGGTCTCCTGCACTCTACTAATAATATAGTATGATACAATGCAATATAATATATTGTATATACATATAATATTGATAATATTATAATCTAAAACAATATAATACTACTAATAATATAATATTATAATTATATATTTTATATTATATGTAATATTACTAATAATATTACAGTATAATGGTATACAGTATGCAAAAGACACACTGGGATCCTTATATTAAAACTACATTTTTATTGGCCAGCCAGAATGCTAAAATAACTAACCTAATGGCACTTTTTCTATTTAAAGCAACTCAGTTGAGAACTGCACATTTGGTGTCGATTGGTGTAAATTGCAGGGGTGATGCAGATATTTGATCTGGATCAGGATCTTGACCCCTTGTTAACAACTTGCTTATTTTAACTTTGATTGTAATGTGGGTTGTAAGCCATATGTGTATGTGTTAGATGTGTTTGTTAAATGTTTTGATACATCCGACGGGATAATCAATAAAATGTATGCAAATAAAAGGACATATACTTTGTAACTTTGTATACTTTGTATGCATAGACTTTGTAATAACATCAACAACAACACACACACACATCCACACACAAAATAAAACAGCCTTAAATATGGTTCCCAAATCAAAATGTTACCTCTAGAACATTTTCCTGGTTGGGATCCAAAATTATCTCAAAGGTCTCATTCCACTCAGGGTTCACATTATTATTGATATGTTTTGTTCTCTTTCTGCTGTCTGGGGCTGTTGGGATGAACAGTTCCACATAGGGGTCTGGAGTGTCAACTAAAATAAAATAACAATATGCATGGCTCAAAAACAACTTCTCCAGTAGTTTATCTGGCAAATCACAACATCCAATGAAACAACGTGAAATTATCTAAGTGGTGGCTACTCACTAACAAATCTCATTCATCTAAATGAGTCCACTCTACCTGGAAGACTGTATAAATTAACTATTTTGCTCTGGCATTGAAAGTCTTGTGGGCCACATAAATTCAATGTCGTGTTTGATTCAGCCTGTGAGTCTTTTATTTGCCATGTGTGCTCTATCAGAAGTCTCTCCTAACATAGGAGAGAATAGTTGCATAAAAGTAAACCAACAAAAGTACCGTATATTCCGGTCTATTAGACGACTTTTTAAACCTTGAAAATCCTTTGAAAAGTTGGGGGTCATCTTATCTTCCGGATATACCAGATGACGAATGGCAGCGGCATCGGAGCCGATGAAGCCGAGGCAGTGGAGGAGAACCTCTGCTCGGAGCGGCCTGCCTGCCTGACTTCCAGGGCTGCGCAGGCCAGCGCTAGCCACAGAGGCCTGCACTGACCTCTGCAGCTGGTGAGCGTGCCCACCCCTGCTGCTTCTGGTGAGGCTTCCAGTCTCTGTCTACAGCCTCCAGGAGCAGCGTGGCGGGGGCCAGGGCTCCATTGGCCCCAATTGGGCCCAGGGAGGGAGGCAGCATGAGGAAGGCTGCCCTCCGGCCTCCTTCCTCATGCTGCCTCTTTCCTCACTGGGCCCAGCTGGGGCCCAACGGAGTGTCTGGCCTGCGCCACGCTGTTCCTGGAGGTTGTAGACAGAGGCTGGAAGCCTTGCCAGAAGCAGAAGGGGCGGGTGCACTCACCAGCTGCGGAGGTCAGTGCAGGCCTCCGCAGGCGTGCACCTTTCCCTCCTCCTCCCTCGCCCCACAGATGCCTTCTCGGCATCTTCTCGGAGGCAGGAAAGGCGTGCGAGGGAGGGTTGGGAAAGGTGTGCACCTTTCCCTCCTCTCTCACCCCGTGCGTGCCTTTACCACCACCGCCAAAGAAGGCATGCGCGGGGTGAGAGAGAAGGGGAAAAGGTGCGCACCTTTCCTTCTTTCGCCCCATGCGCGGCTTTTAATTTATATTGTCCTATCTCCCATAGTTTTTAAAAAATATATCATAGAGTTCGGCCCTGCCCAGCCTAATCCCCTGTGTTTTAATGTTTGATTTGCTTTTGTTGTTCATTTATTATATTGGTTTTCGCATTTTATGTATTTTATTTCTGGTTTTGTTATGCTTTTGTATTATATTGTGTTACTGTATTTTTGGGAATGGGCCACACCAAGTCCCCCTGGGGGAGATGGAGCAGGGTATAAATAAAGTATTATTATTATTATTATTATTATTATTATTATTATTTTCTACCTCCTCGCACCACTGCCCCTGCGGCCGCGCGGGGGCCAAGGGAGGAGGAGAGCAAGGCCGTGGAAGACCCTGCTGTCGGGGCTCCCTCCTCCTCTGCCGGCACTGCCGCTGCCGAGGAAGGCAAGGAGGGAGCAGACCGTAATGAGCAACCGTAATGTACCATGTAAGGTACAATGCCCCTCTCATAGGAACCTGCATGTCATAAGCATTTGAATTAAAATTACCATATTGAATTCAAATCTCATTTTTTATTTTTTTTTATTTAGTGTGCATTGGAAGAGCGGTGGTCTTATACGGTGAGTATATCCCAAACTCTATATTTTAACTGGAAAAGTTGGGGGGTCGTCTTATATGCCCAGTCATGTTATACGCTGGAATATACGGTAGTGTAAATTATAGTTCCCACTAGCTCTTAACAGAGAGATGAAATGCTTCCCACCTGATTCCACAATCTGTGGAGAACAGTTTTCTAGCTAACAATATTCATAGATACAACACATATGTGTCAATTATGGAGGGGATTTTTCACTCGTTTTGTTCTTAAAAGAAAAAAAAGAGAGGTAATTTTACTAACTACCCTCTCCTTCTGACAAAGTCTTCCAAAGACTATTAGAAATTTTGGATTTGAACATGAAGCTTTTTTTGCAGGAAATAATACTATCTAACAGAAAATGATATGTGTGTACCTGTGCAGAAAATGTCAACTACAATATTTTCTGTGAATTTTCAACATAAGCTCCAAATTGCAATGATTCTCATAACTCCAAGATTCTCCTCATCATATCACTGACGAACACATACTTTAAATTATTTAAAATAATGTTTTAAAATATTCTTTCTGTTTCCAATACTGATACATATATCACCCCCAAAGGAGAATGCTATTCAGATGAAAAGCTGCGTAAAGCAGGGCCACATATCTCTGCCTCAAAGCTGGGTGTGAAGGAGAATATTATGCACGGAATAGTCAGGATCTTAATTTACACCAACAACTGGCACACGCATGACATCAACATTGTTAAATTATATGCATGGCTGTCTTACTACTTGATTTCAACAAAGAAAGAGTAGACTGCAAGTTAAATCGCTTTAATTGGAAATGGGCTTATAACAATCAAGATAATAAAAGGATGAATTAAGCCCTGCTGCAACTATATATTTCTAGAGAAGAAATATATTAAACTGGTATTTATTTGGGTTTGTGTGAAAGTTTCAATTGATATAAATGGGGGTTTCCTCCCAAGAGAAGCACTTGCTTCAGACAACAAATTTTTCTCATAATGGCCATGGCAGGGAGATTAACATACACACACTATATCTTTGATAGCTGAAATTAACTTTTATGCAAATATTGAAGTTTAGACTGTATAGCTTATTTAAACTATTGGGTTCTATATTTCAGCTAAAAAATGTTGTTACCTAATATATATATCAGCACCCTGTCTATCCCATCATTGTTGTCATATTAGTTGATTTGGTGAAATATTGTGACATTGGGGGTGTGTTTTCTGTAAAGGAAAGCTTCACATGAGCAGATTCTACTCATGATCTAGTGTGTATAATATATTTCAGTTAATGAATAATACTGAACTTAGCATAACCAGCTCTTGACCCTGAGGACTAATCAGTTCACGCTGCTCCTTCAGCAAGCTAACATGTCTTTTAAGTGATTTAATACTTGACATTTTCCTTATGGTGAAATACTTATCTGAAATCTTTGCCAAGAGCATATTATGAGAGGAGATTTAGATTGCTTCATTCTGTGCCTAAACCCTGCTTTTCAGCAGGGTTTAGGGGAGAAGTTAAGAGGGAGAAAACATAGCTTTCTCAGTGGTATTCTCTCAGCCACACAAACGCATACTTGGACAATTCCTCAGTATTACAGTATTACAGTTAAACAGTAAGTATTTAAATTGTTTATTTTATCATTGTCCTAATACAGCTGAATTAAAATGGGTATGCAAATGAAATAGTTATGGAGTGATTTACTAGACTACTACATAACAATTTCAGTGCCTTCCAACTAATGCTATAGAAAAGCCAAATAACTGTTTCAATCTATTTTACTGTGTATTTTGCACTAATGACATATCTGTGTATCTTCCAAGCAGACTGTAATCCCATAACTGTAAGTCCCATTCAGTGTACTATTATTTTAATTCTAGTTGCTGAAAGCAAAGAACATGCTCATTTACCTTTACAGCACTTAAACACAGTAAAAAAGGGAAATTGTCAATTAAAAAATAAGTTAAAATGCTATTGAAAGCACCTGCATTTCTTCAGTGGACAACTATATTTTAAAAGCTGGGTGAAATAAGGCTAGGGTCAATTTTCCATTAAAATTATGCCCTCTCACATGAAAAAATACAACATGCAGCAAAAGGAACCCCCAACAAATGGAGCACAAAGATTAAGTCATACTCACGCATATCTCCAAAGGCTCCTTTGGTGACATTCTTAGCTTGTTTCACGTTCACAGTAAATTTGTGAGAATATTGGTGTTCCACCTGAATGGCAAAACAGCAATTGATTTAGGAAGGAAATAAATTACAGCAAATGAAATAAATGAAACCAATATTGGCTTAATTCGGCTAAGATTTTCACACACTCCAGCCAAAATAATTGAACCACTCACTGGAAGACACAGCATCTCGAATTAGAATATAAGCTTCCTTCAACTCAAATTCAGCTGCATTGAACATAACCATCTGCAACCACTCCTACACAAATGCTTTCCTCTGTCTCATACACACACTTTTATGCTTTTAATTTTAGCTTACAGAATTCTCACTCCTCCCCTTCAACCACAGGTACAGTTCAAACAATTCATTAGTCACCAAGAGTGTAATCTTCTGTTGACTAGAGAAGACAAAAGTTCTACAGAAGCTTTTGCTTTGTTCTGTGCTTGCCATACCACCCTTAATATTGTATTTGATATACAATTTAATATACATCGCCAAATAGACAGCATGTTTGCTTTTGTTACCAGCATGTTTGCCTTTCATTTTCTCTTTCTATACTGCCTTATCTGTCAAGAAGGATTTGATTTCTGTTGTGCTTTTCTTGGTATGCAAGGCAATTTTGAAAGTAAGATCCCTAACACATCTATGCTAATGATTGTTATATTGATGTTTAATTGTTGATGATGCTATTGTTTTAACTGTCCCATAATCTTTTTATGATGTTTTGCATAGAATTTTGCTGTTGTTAACCGCTTTGAGTCGCCTGAGGGCTGAGAAAAGCGGTATATAAATAAAGTACATAATTAAAGCCACAGGGAGGAGGGAGCGAGCTTGTTTTCTGTTTCCTTGGAGACTAGGACGCGGAACAATGGCTTCAAACTACAAGAGAGGAGATTCCATCTGAACATTAGGAAGAACTTCCTGACTGTGAGAGCCGTTCAGCAGTGGAACTCTCTGCCCCGGAGTGTGGTGGAGGCTCCTTCTTTGGAGGCTTTTAAGCAGAGGCTGGATGGCCATTTGTCAGGGGTGATTTGAATGCAATATTCCTGCTTCTTGGCAGGGGGTTGGACTGGATGGCCCATGAGGTCTCTTCCAACTCTTTGATTCTATGAAATACTGTAGAAACCTAAAATGCTGCAGAGAATTCTGGACATATTTTACACTGAAACTGTAGAAAGCGTACCAGCTCCTGAATGATAAACTTTTCCAGTTTTATACATTTACATATAGTCTTTTATTGGAATAGTGTGATGGAGTAGAATAACTTTGGTGCATGTGCTATAAACATTGAGTATCTGACTCTTACCACATTATCACAAAAATACTGGTCTTTGAAGTGGGCAGCCCTGTGTTTTTGCTGCCTGCAAAATTCTGGGAAATATAGTTTGGGAAGGTAAGGACCTCTTAGCTGAGAATTCAAAAGGCCCCACCATAAACTACATTTCAGGTGTAATTTAAAGCCCTGGTGAGAAAACGTGATTAAGCTATTTCAGACTTTAAAAGTAAGCACTAGCTATGAATTGTGTTTGGAAATGGACCAGAAATAAGGTATTTTCTTTCCATGGTAGTACCACCAATTAAAACTACTCAATAGCCTTTAGAATTTGGAGGTGGGGGTGGGGAGTATAAAGTTTTTTTAATGGAAGTTTTTCAGTACTTTTCAAAGGTAGCTGCTTGTATGCAAAATAAATTATCCTGGTTAGGTATGGCCAGTGGTTTAAAACAAAAGTCAAACATCTGTCTTTGGGATTCTCTGAGGGCTGTGTTTGGACTACAAAAAAGGGAAAAATACAAAATTCAAAGTGGTCATTTGCCAGGTTCCAGGATAAACCATTTGCCCCACCCCTTTCTTTTTAAATCAGAAAAAGGGTGGCCTGTGGGGTCTGGATTGCTGAAGGTTCTTAAAAACAGTTTGAAAAAAGAGCTACATGTAACCCAGTATCCACACTGGGGGCAGGTTCACTTTTGACAGCTTCAATCTAATTCATGGCAGTAAACTTTATATTCTTTCAGATTCCAATTATAATGTTTGGCCTCTACCTGACAAGAGAGGTACTGGCTCACATCCAAACATGTAAATTCTAATTTGACAATAACACAAACTACCACATTTTCTTTTTACCACATTCTCTGCTTCAACTAATGTTAATCTGCCCTGGTTAGTAGAATCATAGAATCAAAGAGTTGGAAGAGACCTCATGGGTCATCCAGTCCAACCCCCTGCCAAGAAGCAGGAATATTGCATTCAAAGCATCCCTGACAGATGGCCACCCAGCCTCTGTTTAAAAGCTTCCAAAGAAGGAGCCTCCACCACACTCTGGGGCAGAGAGTTCCACTGCTGAACGGCTCTCACAGTCAGGAAGTTCTTCCTCATGTTCAGATGAAATCTCCTTTCCTGTAGTTTGAAGCCGTTGTTCCTTGTCCTAATCTCCATGGAAGCAGTAAACAAGCTTGCTCCCTCCTCCCTGTGGCTTCCTCTCACATATTTATACATGGCTATCATATCTCCTCTCAGCCTTCTCTTCTTCAGGCTAAACATGCCCAGCTCCTTAAGCCGCTCCTCATAGGGCTTATTCTCCAGACCCTTGATCATTTTAGTCGCCCTCCTCTGGACACATTCCAGCTTGTCAATATCTCTCTTGAATTGTGGTGCCCAGAATTGGACACAATATTCCAGGTGTGGTCTAACCAAAGCAGAATAGAAGGGTAGCATTACTTCCCTAGATCGACACTATGCAGGCCAAAATCCCATTGGCTTTTTTGCCGCCACATCACATTGTTGGCTCATGTTTAACTTGTTGTCCACAAGGACTCCAAGATCTTTTTCACACGAACTGCTCTTGACCCAGGCATTGCCCCCCATTCTGTATCTTTGCATTTCGTTTTTTCTGCCTAAGTGGAGTAGCAGTATTCTTTGAATAAAACCCCCACATATATCATGATACAATTTCGTTGTGTGATGGCTCTTGACAGCTGATTTGCATTACACTTCTCATCTGATATATTAATTGGTAAAGTGGATGGCCAACTATGTTATAAACGTTGTTTAATATTCATGTGACTGTATCCAACATTTCATTTTTGGCAAAATATTGCAACCGTGGAAGCCTCCTATGTCTAGATATTCCTAGATGAAGCAGATTGTCTTGATTCATTTCATTTTGCTGACAGACCTGGTTATAAGACAGACTACTTCATTACACTGGGACTTTTTGCCGCTTTGAAGCAAAGTGGGGTCTGGGCTTGCCAAGCACCACAACCTGATGCTTGGCAGGCCCTGCCTGATTTACATTACAAGTGCCGAGGAAGCATTGCAAGATGTTTTCTAGGCAACAACAAAGAGGTATGTGGGTTTGGTGCCTTTTTTGGTGCATTTTTTGTGCTTTTCTCCCATCTGATGGGGGAAAGGCTAACACAGCAACATGTGTTGCCTCCCTTTATCACATATGACAGGGACAGGGCAGCAATGTGCCTTGTCCTGTTGTCCCCATCTGATGGGGAAAGGAGGGAGGGCACACAGGGTGCTACAAGTTGCCCCACGTGCCTGCAATTTCCAGGAAAATGGCACAGCCCCCCTGATGTCTGAAGAGATCCAGAGAGAGGATTGTGACTACCTTGGTGGATGATCTACATCAGGAAATATGTTCCTGTTAATTCTTCTGCACTATGATTTAATGTCATTTTAAGTCACATCAGTCATGCCATGCAGCTCCTGGAAAATGTGTAATGGGGAACAATAGTTGTCACATCCTTGGTATCCTCTGGGGCTGCCTCACTGGAATAGAGCACGATTGCACAGTTGTCCCATGACACTTTATCAGGTTCACAAGGCTAAAGCGCAAAATGAGCTCAGGCTTGCCAGGGACATTAACAACAATAAAAAAGGCTTCTTTGCTTACGTTGGTAGAAAAAGAAAGAACAAGGAGGCAATAGGGCCCCTGCAAGGAGAAGATCGGGTAATGCTGACAGTATATAGGGAAAAGGCAGAATGACTTAATGGCTTCTTTGCCTCAGTTTTCTCACAAAAAGAAAGTTGTCCTCATACTCAGAAACATGGAGTGGATGAAGGATTAGGGGAAATCCAACACCAAATAGGGAAACAAGTCATCCAGGAATACCTGGTCACTCTAAAAGAATTCAAGTCCCTGTGCTAGATCAACTATATCCAAGGGTACTAAAGGAACCAGCAGAAGTTATTTCAAAACCACTGACAACACAGGGAAAACCAGCTGATCCCCAACCCATCTAAAACACAGACATGTGCCTTTCATCTCAAGAAGAGAGAAGCATCCCGAGCTCTGAAGCTCACCTGAGAAGGAATCCCACTGGAGCATTGCAGCGCACCCAAATACCTGGGAGTCACTCTGGACCGTGCTCTTACCTACAAGAAGCACTGCCTGAACATCAAGTAAAAAGTGGGCGCTAGAAACAATATCATACAAAAGCTGACTGGCACAACCTGGGGATCACAACCAGATACATTGAAGACATCTGCCCTTGCGCTGTGCTATTCTGCTGAGCATGCATGCCCAGTGTGGAACACATCTCACCACACTAAAACAGTGGATGTGGGTCTTAATGAGACATGCCGCATTATCACGGGGTGTCTGCGCCCTACACCACTGGAGAAATTACACTGCTTAGCCGGTATTGCACCACCTGACATCCGCCGGGAAGTAGCAGCCAATAGTGAAAGGACCAAGGCAGAGACATCTCCAGCTCATCCCTTTTGGGTATCAGCCAGCACGTCAACGACTTAAATCTAGAAATAGGTTTCTAAGATGTACAGAGACACTTGCTGGAACACCTCAGCAAGCGAGAGTCCAAAAGTGGCAGGCTCAAACCCAGAACCTCAACCAATGGCTGATACCAAATGAGAGACTTCCCCCCTGGGCACACAGAGGACTGGGCGACTTGGAAGGTGCTGAACAGACTGCACTGGCACCACGAGATGCAGAGCCAACCTTCAGAAATGGGGCTACAAAGTGGAATCCTCGACATGTGAGTGTGGAGAGGAGCAAACCACTGACCACCTGCTGCAATGCAACCTGAGTCCTGCCACATGCACAATGGAGGACCTTCATGCAGCAACACCAGAAGCACTCCAAGTGGCCAGATACTGGTCAAAGGACATGTAATCAACTACCAAACTCACAAATTTTGTATTTGGTATTTTGTATGTTTGTTTGCTTTGTTCTGTTAGAAATGTAATATAATTGACTGGTTGCTGATGACTCAATAAATAAAATCTTTGAAAGTTCTTGGAAAATGGAAGAAGTTCCAGCAGATTGGAGGAGGGGAAATGTGGTTACTATCTTCAAGAAGGAAAAAAAGGATGACCCAAACAACTAGATTCTGGAAAAGATTGTTAGGGAAGTGGTCTGCAAACACTTAGAAATGAATGCTGTCATTGCTAATAGTCAACACAAATTTATCAAAAACAAGTCATGCCAGACTAATCTAATCTGATCTCTTTTTTTCAATTGAGTTACAAGCTGGGTAGATGCAGGGAATGCCATGGATGTAGCATATCTGGATTTCAGTAAAGCATTCGACAATGTCCCCATGACCTTCTAGCAATCAAACTAGTCAAATGTGGCCTAGGCAAAACTATGGCTAAGTGGATCTGTAATTGGCCCCTGAGGTCTTTTCCAAATCAATGATTCTATGATTCTATTTCCCTGGAGCAAAAATTCCCCAATGTGGTGCAAGTGGATTCCTCTTCAGTGCCTTGGCAAATGGCCTGTGTAGTTCCTTGAGGCTTTGTTTAACCTTCATGCAATTCAATATATACATGAAACCACTGTGAGAGGGTGTCCAAAGATCTGAAATTCAGTGCCATCAATATGCTCATGATACCTAGTTCTTTTTCTCCTTTCTACTTAATTCCAATGAAGCTCATTCCATTCTAAATCCATTTCTGGCATCATGAATGGATTGGCAAACAAATTCCGTGCCTAAGTGAGAGTACAAGACAGAACTAGAGTACAGAAGCCCATGTATTATGTATGGGATTGGTACCAGGGCACTATGTAATATGAATTTAACATATAATCATGGCTATTATTTTTTCTTACGTGAAATTAATTGTGTATTGGATTTCCAGTTGCAATGTGCCATAAAATTATGCAAGAGAACCTAGTAAAGCCTTGAGAAGTGTCTTATTCTTATTAGCAAGCTTGCCACAAATAGTCCTGTTATTCTTTTAATGTCCAGTCAACTAGAAGATGGCTTGAATAGAGAGAGTACATTGAAAACCAAACAAACTGGTTAGGCAAGATGTTGGTTGGAAATTCCTGCTGTCACAGCCCAGATAAGATTATTGCTGGTGGCGTTTTTCCTTTCTGCAGCACTTCATATGCTCTTCTAAGGCAGGATTTAAATTTTAAATGGTACACTGGTTGGCTTAACCTGATTTCATTACTCTCCTAAGAATATTAGTTACAGTATAATATCTTTATCCAAGGGGGGGGGGGGATACATTCCACGACTTTGCATGGATAAGTGAAACTGATGGTTGTCTTTTTGCCTTCAGAGCAGACTGCTTTTCTATTTGCACCCATCTTTTTGACCCTTCCAATTTGAGTTCTAATAACCTCGCTGACTTACCTCATAGTATATTTCCAAAGAAGGAGCCCCATCCACCCATTCAGATGTTGGGGCACAGACTGCTTGACATAAAATTAACAAAACAATATAAGCATAAAATTATCACAATAACACATATATATTAAAAATAATCCTGCCTGTTCAGAGCAATTAAAAGACCGGGCTGAGGCTTGTGCAAACTCAAAAATATGAGGGGACCGGGAATTAAATACAGTGCTATAACAGGCTAACAACAATAGCAGGTACGGGTCTGTGGCTGCTCATTTCCAGGGCGTATTAGAGGGTAATAGGTAGGAAGTATAAGGCCATATTCAGCAATGTTTGAGGCTGAGCTAGATCTGGTCATTCTCGAAGGCTTGTTGAAACCACCAGATCTTCAATCTCTTGCAAAATGAGGGGAGGGATGGGGCCTGTCTTATTTCTTTTGGAAGGGTGTTCCAGAGGCGAGGGTGTACCACCAAGAAGGCCCTTTCTCTCATCCCCACCAACCATACTTGTGATGGTGGTGGGAGCGAAAGGAGGGCCTCCCTGGAAGATCTTAGAGTTCACGCTGGTTCATAGAAAGAAATGCGATCGCTGAGATAGGCGAGGCCCGAACCGTTTAGGGCTTTATAGGTTATGACCTGCACCTTGAATTTGGCTCGGCAACTTATTGGCGGCCAATGAAGCTATTTTAATAGGGGCATTGTATGCTCCCTATAGTTTGCTCCAGCCTGACTGTCGCTCGTTGTACCAGTTGAAACTTCTGGGCCATCTTCAAGGGCAGCCCCACATAGAGCACATTGCAATAGTCCAGTTTGGATGTAACCAAGGTGTTTGACCACCCTGGCCAAGTCAGACTTCACAAGGTATGGTACAACTTTCTTTGAGTTGTAAAAAGGCCCTCCCGGCCACCGCCGACACTTGAACATCAAGCAACAGTGTTGAGTCCAAGAGGACCCACAAGCTATGGACCTGCGCCCTCAGGGGGAGTATAAACCCATTGAGCACAGGTTGCCACCCATTACCCCGGTTGGCCCCGGGACTGACCATGTCTTGTCTGGATTAAGCTACAACCTGTTAGCCCTCATCCAGTCCATCACAGCTGCCAGACACTGGTTCAAAGCCTGGGAGACTTCCTTGGAATTTGGTGGAAATGAGTAGTAGAGTTAGGTGTCATCTGCGTACAGATGGCACCCAACTCCAAAACTCCGGATGACCTCACCCAGTGGTTTCATGTAGATATTGAAAAAGCATGGGGGATAGAATGGAACCTTGCGGGACCTTACAGGTCAAAGGCGACGGGTCTAAGCAGGTATCCCCCAGCTTCACCAACTGGGAGTGACCCTCCAGTAAGGAGTGGAGCCACTGAAGAGCAATGCCCCCAAGACCCATTCCGGAGAGCCACCCCAGAAGGATACCATGGTCGATGGTATCAAAAGCCGCTGAGATATCCAGGAGAACCAACAAGGACACATTCCCCCTGTCAAGCTCTCTTCGGAGGTCATCCACCAAGGCGATCAAAGGTGTCTCAGTACCATGGCCAGGTCTGAAACCAGACTGTGATGGATCTAGATAAGAATCCCTGGAGTTGGGAGGCAACCACCCACTCTAGAACCTTGCCCAAAAAAGGGAGGTTAGAAATTGGCAGGTAGTTATTTAGGACCGGTAGTTATTTAGGCAGGTAGTTATTTAGGATCTAGGGATGCCTTTTTGAGTAACAGTCTCATAATTGCACTTTTCAGGCTCGATGGAATATGTCCCTGTTCCAATGAGGCATTTATAATCTTTGAGATCCACTCAGCCAACCCCTCACTGGCAAGCTTGGTCAGCCAGGAAGGGCAAGGGCACAGGTGGTTGCTCTCATGGCTTCAAGAATCTTGTCCACGTCATCAGGCTGAACAGGTTGAAACGAATCCATCAAAACCGGACGGACAGGTACCTCAGTTACATCCATGGACACTACAACAAAACCGGCGTCTAAGTCGGAATGCAGTTGAGTGACTTTATCTGCCTAATGATGTGCGAACTCGCTACATCGAGTTGCCAGGTGGTAAAGGTTCTCCCCACCCTGGTGGGGGTGAAGGAGCTCTGTGACTACCCGAAACAACTCTGATGGTCTTTATCACAGTGGATTAGGCCTTAAGAGAGGCTCTAGCCCGTGTTCACTCAGCTGCCTTTTGAGTTTTCCGCCAGTGGCACTCTAGCCTCCTTCTTGCCTGCTTCATTGCTGAGGACTATGGCTATCTCCTAGTTATAGAGGTCAACCATGGCTGTGACAGGACCATCAGTCACCATGGCAGGAAAATCCCCAACAGACATCTGGAATCCTTCTGGATCCATAAGCCTCTTGGGGCAGACCATCTTAATGGGTCCTCCACCCCTGCAGAGGTTCGAGTTTGTGGTAAGGCTAAGGCTGATCAGGTAATGGTTGGTACATGACAATGGAAGAATATTTAGCTCTTCCACACCAACTTTACCCCCATCTGCAATAAAGACCAGATCCAGAATGTGACCACCTACATGAGTGGGACCTGATGCCACTTGGGACAGCCCCATGGTTGTCATGGCAACCATGAAATCCTGAGCTGCACCAGACAGGGTGGACTCTGTGTGGACATTGAAATCCACTGGCTCCCAATTAGCTTTCGAGTACAATTCAAAGTGCTGGTATTAACCTACAAAACCCTATACGGTTCCGGCCCAGTTTACCTGTCTGAACGTATTCTCCCCTATGAACCATCAAGGATGTTTAAGATAGTCTGGAGGGGCCCTGCTCTCGGTCCCGCCACTTTTACAATCACGTCAGATGGGAACGAGAGACAGGGTCTTCTCTGTGGTGGCTATGGAACTCTCTTCTGATTGGGGTCAGATCTGCCCCCTCCCTCCTGACCTTCAGAAAGCTAGTGAAATCCTGGCTATGGAAATCCTGGCTATAGAAGCATTTCCAGAGTAATGGCTGAACCCTGCAATAGACTAAAGTTATTGACCACACATGCGGACTAAGTTGGACTTGATTTTATCCTGAATACTGCTACTCCACTTAGGCAGAAAAAATGAAATGCAAAGATACAGAATGGGGGACTCCTGGCTCAAGAGCAGTACGTGTGAAAAATATCTTGGAGTCCTTGTGGACAACAAATTAAACCTGAGCCTAATGCGGCGGCAAAAAAAGCCAATGGGATTTTGGCCTGCATCAATAGGAGTATAGTGTCTAGATGTCAGCTCCAGGCAGATCTCAGAACAAAAGCACGCTCACAAGGGAGATTCCTCAGATACACGTTTATTATTCAGTCTTGCCAGGGTGAAACGAAGTTAGATCTGAAGCTTTCCCGCCAAAGCAGTGGTATATTACCAACCCATGTTACACCCCTCCTTCCTCCCCCCTTATCTTTATGGCTTCATTACATTCTCAGGAAACACAAAGAGCACAGAGCATCCCTCTCTGGCCAGATGGCCTCTTATCAGCCCATATTTCACTTCAATGTCAGGAAGGAGGATTCCAGCTTATGTTGTCTTTAGCTTGAAGACCAGATCCTGACTCTAGATCCATGGAAGTCATGCGACCCCTCTATTCTGCTTTGGCCAGACCACATCTGAAATACTGTGTCCAATTCTGGGCCCTACAATTTATTCATTTATTTAAAACTTTCCTATCCCGCTGGCTCTGAACTTACCTATCTTTGCCCCACTAACCCAGTGTTGACATTAACCTCCCACGTGGATACCAGGACCTACCTATTTGCTGGGTTTTTCCTGGTAACCATGAATTTATTGCATATTTTCTCCTCCGTGGATACTACCTATTGAATCACTCATCACCTTAAACTGCAATCATTTAAACTACCTTTTTCAATCACTCATCACCTTCAGGCCAGTCCATTTCTACTGGTCCCATAGATCTCTGACTGGGCAGAGAATAACAGGACCTATTTACTGGGGCCACCCTTCCTTTGTTTCAGCCACCTGAACATTACTTTAATTCATCACATTGGCATGACCATACAGTTTGCTAGGGGGTCATGCCCCATCTCCGACAATGACATTTCCCCTTTACCAGGAACTGACCACTTAATCCTGTCATCATGGACAATATTTCTGCTTTCGTACTCTATGGACATCAGCGTCAGAGGTGCTGCACCCATTCTGAGGAGTCAGATTGCAATAATCTTAACAATAAAGACTCATGGGACTTGATGGCCCCCTTTGTTTGTCTCTCAGCAGGACCCAGTAATCCATTCAGAACTCATTTCAGCACCTTTGTCTTCTGAAGTAGCCTGCCTTTGTCAGCCACTGGAGAGCAGGAATCTGCATTGGGAGTGGGAAATGCTCTCCCATTAGCCAGCGAGTGCCACAGTCCTGCCACAGTCCTGCCTCTTCAGGATGCCCTCGGAAGTCATGACGTCTCTCTCTATGACGTCAATTGAGCTCCACCAATTGTGGCAAAGCCGGCTCCAGCTGGGGTGAACACAGGGAATTTAAAGGGCTTGATTGTATAAAAATGCATGTTTTTTACTGTAAGGTATCTCAGATTACTTTGGCAGATACTCCTGGCTGGCATCACTTCAACTGACTTAATAAACTACCTCAATGACTTCTTCTCCAAGCTTTATTTGGGAATATTGGGCTTTTTCTCTTGCCAGGTACATGGACCTACAAGGCAGCTTATTGGGACTTGGTATCCATGCCTCAGGTTTCGCTATCCACAGCTCAGATCTCACTACCCATGGATGTTTTAAATTGCTCTATTCCAATAGGTGCCCCAGATTTGGCCAGAGCACTCACAGGGCTCAATTGTTGATAACACAGGCTAATCTCTCATGGTTGGATCGACCACTGGGCTCTGGCACAAAGGAGCAGAGACTTCAAGAAGAGAAGCCACAGGTGTTGGGGACTAATCCTAAGTAAGGAGGGGAGGGAAGCAACCTGTTCACACACTCAAATTCCTAGGTGGTGGGGACTCCAGATGGAATAATTTGGGCTCTGTTAGCAACAAATCCTAGATGGTGCAGAATATTAGCCATTTTGAGGATAGGAAAAGTTCAGTCTTGCATGCTTGCAGGTATTTGAGAAATGGGAGGTGGAATGTGAAAAAATGCTTCTACCCTATAGAATCCTGAAGACAACTGACCAACTAGTCTCTCGGCTTCATTATTAAACTTAGACTGAGGCATTCTCTGGCTGGTGCTCAGATTCATTAACCATTCAACAGGGGCTGACAGAATGGGTATTGGTGTGTCCAGCAGAAACTTCATATCCCTAGAAGACTCTCCCTTGGGTAAGGTCTTGGCGAACTGGGATGACATAAGGGGGTACCCCTCAAGCCAAAGAGATTAGTTAGACTATGCATCTGCAAATAGCCATCTGCAAATAGCATCTGCAAATAGCAGATCTCTCTAGCCCATTGGCTAGAGAGATCTGCTAGCCAGTAAATGGCAGTCTAGACAAGGAGACCATTCTCTAACTTCAAGCCCACTGTAGTCAGACAGCAAAGTGGGATGCACTGGCAAATGCAGTGTGTTTCATGACAATGCACCAGAGGGAGGCAGAAAGGGCTGAATGCTCCCATCTTCTACTGTGAAGAAATGTGGGGCCAACAGCCGAAACCCAGGTGGTGGGACCCCAGGAAAAAAGATCAGCTGGCCCTAGTAAGCCCCCTCTTGCCCTTCTGCTGGCCCCAGAAGAAGATCTCTTAGAAACGTTTGCTTGCCCACCTCCCTATGTCCCTCCTGACCCGGGAGCCTTGTAGCATCCCAGCCTCCTCCTTCCACCCTCCTAGTTCCCACTCAGGCCCCACCGGTGCCTAATGCTTCTCCTGCTCCTACAGTGGCCCCAATGGTGCCCGGAGATACTCTTGACTCTCTCTTCTCTGCTCCTGGCCCCTCACAGCCACTCCAGGGCAAGACTTTTCAGCCATCCATCACTAGGGACAGCCTGAGGAATCAGCTCCCCATCAGCTCGTATTGCCATCATACAGGCCCCCTTGTGGGAAATGCTGGGACTGGAGGTCAGACGACCATGATTCATGTCTTATTCACCATCCTTGGCCTCAAATTCAGAAGAACATTACTGGTGCCTTAGTTCAGGACCCCACAGCCATGCAAGAGCTTTTCAGGACAATTTTCATCACCCATGGGCCACATTGGGGGGAGGTCATGATCCTCCTGTCCACTCCTTTAATGGCAGATGAAAAATGTAGGCTCCTCTCAGTGGCTCAAGAGAAGGACATAAAGGGAGGCATTGAAGATGAGTGTCAATGAAGAAGTAATTTTCACCACCAAAAAGGCCCCTGAATGGGATCCCAATGAAGCCATAAGAAAAGGGGCTTTAGCAGTTTTTCACAGAGGGAGCCTAGCTGCCTTCCCGTTTTCTATCCTAAGGCACTGAATCTCAGCAAGCTCCATGACATTCATCAAGAGTCCATTGAGAGCCCCCAGAACTCTATAACCAGGTCTCTCAGGCCACCTGATGGTGGACCAATGTGCACCCTTCCAACCCAGCAAACCAGAACACTCTCAACTCCTTATTACACTGCTTAGCCGGTATTGCACCACCTGACATCCGCCGGGAAGTAGCAGCCAATAGTGAACAAAGCTAAAACAGTGTAATGTAAGGTGGTCTTTTCATTCTTCCTCTCAGTTGTAAGACATGGCCCTACAAGGGCCAGAAAAATAGTACAGGTGAATAACTGCCTTAGAAAATGGTGTCAGGAGGAACGCTTTGGCTTCCTCGACCATGGCCTGCTTTTCCAGGAGGATGGCCTACTGGCATGGGATGGGGTGCATCTCACACAAGTAGAAAAACACTTTTTTGCTCATGGACTCACAAACCTCATTAGGCACACATTAAACTAGGTCCACCGGAGAAGGGGGACAACAGCCTTGCGATCAGTACTTTACGCATGTCAGGGAACCGCCAGAAGGCTAAACAGAGGGTTGCACAAACACAAAAAGGACCAAGTACCGAAAGCACAATCATCCCAAATAAACAGCTCAGGGGAAGATCTCAGGGGGTCACATGTCATTACACTAATGTACAGAGAATGGGAAATAAACAAGATGAATTCCAACTTTTGACACAACACCAAAATTATGATGTCATAGGCATCACTGAAACCTGGTGGAATGACTCCTATCACTGGAATGTAAACATCGAGGGCTATAATCTCTTTCACAGAAACCGAACATAGGGGAGAGGAGGCGGAGTAGCATTATATAAAAAACTGTTATGCTGCAGAAAAGATGCAAGACTGCAATCTGGAAAACCAGCTTGAAAGCATCTCGAAAGGAATCAGGGGAACTGCCAGAATGAAGAACTTGATGAAGCCTTTTGCCAACAGTTGACCACACAGGCACAAAGAAGAGATATAGTAGTCATTGGTGATTTCAACTATCCCTATATTTGCTGGAAAATAAACTCGACCAAGAGTACAAAGTCCAACAAATTTCTTGCTTGCCTTGCAGACAATTTTATGATCCAGAAGGTAGAAGAGGCAACAAGGGGATCAGTTATTCTCGATCTCATCCTAACAAATGCAGAGGACCTGATCAATGCCGTTGAAGTGGTCGGATCCTTAGGGGCAAGTGACCATGTGCTCCTGCAGTTTGTGTTACAAAGGAAGGCCGTAACTAAGATAAGTCAAACCTGCATTTTGGACTTTAAGGGAGCTGACTTGTGAAAAATGAAGGAAATACTGAGCAGCATTCCGTGGACACAGATACTAAAAGAAAAGGGAGTTACAGATGGATGTGAGTTTTTCAAGAATGAAATACTCAAGGTGCAATTGCAAACGCTGCCAACAAAGAGAAAAAATAGGACAAGTGCAAAGAAGCCAGAATGGATGTCCAAAGAACTTCTAACTGTGCTAAGACTCAAAAGAGACATGCACAAGAAGTGGAAAAAAGGAGAAATCTCCAAAGAAGAATTCAAACAAACAACAACTCCTGTAGAGAAAAGGTTTGCAAGGCTAAAGCACAAAATGAGCTCAGGCTTGCCAGGGACATTAAAAACAACCAAAAGGGCTTCTTTGCTTACATTGGTAGAAAAAGGAAGAACAAGGAGATGATAGGACCCCTTCGAGGAGAAGATGGGGCAATGCTGACAGGAGGTAGGAAAAAGGTAGAACTACTTAATGTCTTCTCACAAAAAGAAAGTCATATTCAACCTCAGCAAGATGGAATGGATGAGGGATTAGAGGACATCCAACCCCAAATTGGGAAACAAGTTGTCCAGGAATACCTGGTCACACTAAACTAGTTCAAATCCCCAGGGCCAGATCAATTGCACCCAAGAGTATTGAAGGAACTAGCAAGAGTAATCTTGGAACCATTGGCAATCATCTTTGAGAATTCTTGGAGAACGGGAGAAATTCCAGCAGACTGGAAGAGGGCCAATGTGGTCCCAAGACTGAAACCATTACCATCCGGTCTACCTCACATCGATACCAGGCAAGATTCTGGAAAAGATTGTTAAGGAAGTGGTCTGCAAACACTTAAAAACAAATGCGGTCATCGCTAATAGTCCACACAGATTTATCAAAAACAAGTCATGCCAGACTAATCTGATCTCTTTTGTTCGATAAGAGTTACAAGCCGGGTAGATGCGGGGAATGCCGTGGATGTAGCGTATCTGGACTTCAATAAGGCCTTCGACAAGGTCCCCCATAACCTTCTGGCAAATAAACTAGGCAAATGTATCTGTAATTAGTTAAGCGAACGAACCCAGAGGATGCTCACCAGCAGTTCTTCCACTTCATCCTGGAAAGAAGTGACGAGTGGAGTGCCGCAGGGTTCTGTCCTGGGCCCGGTCCTGTTCAACATCTTTATTATTGACTTAGATGAAGGGTTAGAAGGCATGATCATCAAGTTTGCAGACAACACCAAATTGGGAGGGATAGCCAATACTCCAGAACAGGAGCAGAATTCAAAACGATCTTAACAGATTAGAAAGATGGGCCAAAACTAACAAAATGAAGTCCAACAGTGACTAATGCAAGACACTCCACTTAGGCAGAAAAAATGAAATGCAAAGATACAGAATGTGGGATGTGTAGCTCGAGAGCAGTACATGTAAAAAAGATCTTGGAGTCCTCGTGGAGAAGTTAAACATGAGCCAGCAATGTGATGTGGCGGCAAAAAAAGCCAATGGGATTTTGGCCTGTGTCAATAAGAGTATAGTGTCTAGATCCAGGGAAGTCATACTACCCCTCTATTCTGCCTTGGTTAGATCACATCTGGAATACTGTGTCCAATTCTGGGCACCTCAATTGAAGAGAGATATTGACAAGCTGGAATGTGTCCAGAGGAGGGCGACTAAAATGATCAAGGTTCTGGAGAACAAGCCCTATGAGAAGCGGCTTAAAGAGCTGGGCATATTTAGCCTGAAGAAGAGAAGGCTGAGAGGAGACATGATAGACATGTATAAATATGTGAGAGGAAGTTTTAGGGAGGAGGGAGCAAGCTTGTTTTTCTGCTGCCCTGGAGACTAGGAGGCAGAACAATGGCTTGAAACTACAGAAAATGAGTTTCCACCTGAAGGTTAGGAAGAACTTCCTTAACTATGAGAGCTACTTAGCAGTGGATTTCTCTGCCCTGGAGTGTGGTGGAGGCTTTTAAACAGAGGCTTGATGGCCATCTGTCAGGAGTGCTTTGAATGCAATTTTCCTGCTTCTTGGCAGGGGGTTGGACTGGATGGCCCACAAAGTCTCTTCCAACTCAATGATTGTATGATTCTATTCAAATCAACCTATGTGAATTGAGATTGGTCACTTCATTATTCTGTGTTAACAGAAATTACTACTCTTTCAAATGTTTGCATGACAGAGTTTACTTTTTTACAGCATTTTACTTAGTTTAATGATAAAAAAAACCTCCTTTTTGACAACTCCTGTAAAATCAATGGAAGCTGGATGTGTAACTAGCCCCACTTTCCCCATCCTTTATTCACTATGTATATGCAAAGACAAGTATTCCAAACCCTAAAGGACTAAAATAATAATTTTAAAAAAACCTCATGTCCCAAGCATTTTGGATAAGGAAAGCTCAGGGTGCTTCCAGACAGCACAAAAAGGTGGCTTTAAGAGGGAGGCAAAAAAAACCTGGGACCTGAGAGCAGGTCCCCACACAGACCTGTGCATCCAAAGATTTTTTTTCCCTCACCATACCCACAGGTCTCCTCTGTCTCGGAACAAGATTGGGGGGGGGGGGGGGGGGGGCAGATGGCAGACACCTGGTGGAAGTTTTCAGTATTATGCGCTGAATCATATATGTGCACATGCAAATATCTTAATATAAATATAAGCAGATTAGCATGCGCACATATGAGGTTCAGCACAAAATAGATTTTTTTTAAAAAAATCCACCAGATTTCTACCTTCCTCTAATTGTTTTTTTTCAAGCTCTCTTTAATATTATACCATTTCAAATAAAGAGTTTCAGAGAGTTCTAATTGCTCTCAATTCGTGCTTCTTTAATTCAAGTGTGTGTTTTGTTTTACAGCCCAATTGTTGATCAGTTGTTTCAGGCTTTTAAAAAGCAGGCATGTGCTGGAGCAGTCTTTACAGGGGGAGGGGAGGAAATTCACATGTTTTTGCTAAGTGCAGGAATAGACATGTGATGCTAATATTTTTGGCCAAAATCAGGATAAAAGGGGTACTTTTTATCCCGTATTTTTTGGTTGTTGCAGTGAATCAGCACGCATTTAGTGCTATAATGTAGCCACCACATCCCCCTTTTAACAAGGGAAACCCTGTGTTTTAGGTACTATGTAGATGGGTCTTTTAAATATTGTGTTCATTCCAAATGAAACTTTTCATCCGGAAGGTGGCAGTACCACCTTGTCTCAGCTTCTTACAGACAGCAGACAATGATAACCTGTAATGTTTCCCAATGCATTCCTCCATTAAAAGAAAAAGAAAAGAAAACCAGCATGTTAGTAAAATTCTGAAATGATGAAACACTGTCAAAGAGTATTCACAACAGACTCACTTAAAAAGGATATGACTGTGTGAAGAAAAACCCAAAGCCACAGAGCAGATATTGGATCACTTCAAGGAAGCAGAGTGGTATCTGCTTCTGAACACATGTTGCTAGTTAGTCCCTGAGAATCCAAGCACATTCCAGGCTGTATGTTTCTATACTTCTGATTAAACAAGGAGCCCATATATTACTTTAAGAGAAAACACTATACATATAAGAGGATACTTCATAGTCTCCATTGTTATTTTCTGTTTTCTCAGTCCTGTTACTCATATAGGAATACCTGTATGAACACAGAAGAAAGCTTTCTTGGTGGCTGGTCTCAGGCTAAACGCCTTTACTAGGCAGAGCAAATGAAAAAAAATGCTGAGAATGAAAATGAAAAACAGACCTCACAACCTCTGAGGATGCCTGCCATAGATGCAGGTAAAATGTCAGGAGAGAATGCTTCTGGAACATGACCATACAGCCCGAAAAACTTACAGCAACCCAGTGATTCCGGACATGAACGTCTTTGACAACACAATAGAAAAATTTCTATTTCAACAAGATATGGAAATTTATTTATAAAGAAAGGATTGTTAATAATATTCTATACTATTTTATGTTTACCTTTTAAATGGAAATATTTTAAATTATTGTAATTCCATAGTTGGTATTTCGAACATTAATGTTTTCTATCATTTTATCTATACACAAAATTTGTTTTTATCGGTATTTGTTTTATTTATTTTTAAATCACCTGAAGCTCCAACAATGACTCTGATTACGGTAACAATAATTCAAAATGATTCAATCCAAGGAATTCAAATTCTTCAAAATAATCTTTCACGAAGTCTGAAAAGCTATAATTCAATAGTAATAATAATAATAATAATAATAATACAGTATCCTCCACTTTCAGAGGTTAGAGTGTGCACATTTTAAAAACTGCTGCATTTGTACTTAAGAGAACACCTGTTCAGGAGTCTGTAAATCCTCCAGGCCAACTCTATGGTCAACATTTATAAGAAATTAACTACACAGTCACCCTGGAAGACCTAGAGATTAATAGAAAGAACATGTTAATTCCCTGCCTCCCAGTAGCTTGTTACAATCAGAGTTTGGTATGTCCTGATAAATAAGTCACAAGAAAGTTGAACTAAAAGCACATCACAAACCAGAATCCACTGGAAACCAGGATTTAAAAGCACTTTATGGAACATCCTCGCTAGAGCGACATAGAATTCAAACAGCATAGCTGTGGAAAAGAAAATAACGTATACAAAGCTATGGCATTTCTTGAGCACTAAAACTATCGTTTGGAATCTAGTAAAACACTGGAGCTTTTTGTCCCTGATGCCAGTAGGAAAGTTTCAATATACATATTTCAAGGGTTTTTTTATTTTAAAAAATGTCAAAAGAAGAAATTGTATCATGGCAAAGTGAATAAACAACAAGACACTACCATATATACTCATGTATTAGTTGACCTTATTTATAAGTCTAGGGCAGGTTTGGATTCTGGATTTTGATATGACGTGTGAATAATTGATCATCATTCCAAGTAGAGGAGAAAGCACTAATGCCAACTCAAGAGGTCATCCATCACTGGCCGATGCAGCTACTGTTTTCTCACCCAGGCCGTCAAAAAAGCCAGATGTGGTGTCATGGCTATGATAATAGAAGGGGGTTTAGAGTCCTCCCAGGATGGAATAGTTGACAATAGGGACAAGTTGATCCAGGTTTTTTTGTTTATTTTTTGTCTAAAATTTCTAGACTTATACATGAGTATATACAGTACATCTTTGCTTCTTTTAAAAATCGTTAATTGCTCATTTTTGAAAGCAATTGAACATTTAACTTGACACAGTGGCATTTGAGACAGATTGCCCTTTTAAAAATGACAGCTTTCTTTCCAGGATTTCTAGCCAGAACTCAATGCTTTGAGTTCTTAAAGGGATTCAAATTATGTTTTTTTCTTGACACTATTTCAGAATATGTCTTGTGTACTCAAAACATATACTGGTATACTCAAAACTACATATGCATAGTTCCTGAAATCAGGAAGCATATCCTGCACAACAGAAAAAAATCATATCTACTTACTGTAATTTGCTGATAAGGATCTATACTGGACATTTTTTTTGTTTCAGTAACTGAACTTAGATCACAAGATGAGTGATATTGCTTGCAGATCTAATATTTTTTCATGCTGGATAACTTCAATTGATATGTTCTTTTCAGTGGCTGCATAAGAGAAAGAAAGAAGTTTAAACATCTTGTTTATACTATCTTCCTATTTTTCAGTATATCTCCAGATAAAATATAACAGTACCCCTAACCCTGAAAAGCTTTCTTGTGGCAGAAATAAGAAGCCAAAATAAGATTAAAAAATAATCAAGGGAAAAGCAACCCACAGCCAGCAAGGAGGAAACAGAATGGAGTATACCTGTTAAGCTTCCCGCTATCAATGAAGCATTACTATAATGCTCTAGTTTATCATAAAGTGGCAGCCTTGCTGGCCTTTCAAAAAAACTGTTGCAAGATTGTCTAGAATTGGACACATTATGCCGACATGTTAGATGTCACTGACAGATGAGACACCCACTCATTGCATGCAAATCCCTATACTACCTGCTTCACCAAACAGTGCAGTAAGTCCATTATTGGTTTAAAAGATAATGCAGGAGGAAAAATAAAGATAAAAGGTTGCCAGCCTGAACATATGAAGAAAAGTAAATCTAAGACAGCTATATTTGTTGGTCCATTATTTGCTAATTTACATACTAAATAGATAGTTTAGGAATGTGGTGAATTACAGTTTGAGTGGGATGATGAACTTCTTCAAAACTTCAAAGGAATTATCCAGAAATGTGATTGATTTATTTTGGCATTAAATTTTGCACCAAACTCTAGGGCACATTCACCATGCCATTGCATTGAAGCCACCAGCCACCACTAACATATGGATCTAACTGGATCAAAAGGGACATGTAGATGAAGAAAATAAACCCTTTCAAATGGATCCACCTACCTCAGTACTCTCCCCACACTCACTTGTCCTACCAAAAGAGCAATCCCCTATTCTTTTAAAAAATATTTTTACTGAAAATTTATAGCACATATTAATCTAAAACCAAGACGGGAAGTTAAGGGTTGGGAAAGGTAGATTAAGGGCGCATGTGTGAAAAGAAAAGCAAACTATAAGAGGTATAGTTATATAGGAAAGAGGAATAGTGAAGAAGGGGAGCAAAGGGAAAAGGGGGAGAGGGAAAAGGGGAAAGGCTTCCAATAATCAGTCCCTTTGTAATTTATTTTATGCGCTTCCTCCTTTCAGTCTTTTTATTTCCAGAGCAGTCTCTGCTTGTATCTGAGTCAAAGTTTTTATACTATAATCTTGTTTTTTTTCTTGAATCATATAAGTCCTTAAAAAGTTGCCAGTCCGTTTTTTTCTTGAGTCTTCCATAGTCGTATTTCAAATGTTGTGTAAAGGTGTCCATATTCAAAATATCCATTATTTTTATCAACCATTCTTCTGTTGAAGGTATTGAATCTCCAACTTCTTGCATATACTCTCCTTGCTGCTATTGCTAGGTAATTGAAAAGAATGTCTTTGTACGTATCCATCTCTATATCTATTGTCCCCAGTAAAAAATATTCTGGTTTAATTGGTATGTTTATTTTAAGTATTTTCTGGGATATTTCTTGAATTTCTTTCCAGCATTTTTCCACTTCTTCACACTTCTGCCACATGTGGTAGAAAGTGCCTTCTTGTTTCTCACTTTTCCAGCATTTGTTTTGTAATTTGCTTATATATCTTACCCAATTTTTGCGGAGTAATGTACCATTGGTACATCATGTTGTATAAATTTTCTTTGAAATCATATGCATAAGTGAATTTCAGTTTATGGTTCCATCTATGTTCCCTTTCCTTTAATTTTATTGTCCAGTCTATATTGGAAGTCCTTCTGACCATGTATTCTTTAATTTGTTCTTGTTCTTTAATTTGTTTTTTAATTTGTTCTTGTTATTAGCCCATTCTAATAGTTTCTTGTAAAATTTGGAGATTATTTTCTTCTCTGTACTCACCAAAGAAGAATTCAAACAAATAGCCAACTCCGTAGGGAAAAGGTCCACAAGGCTAAAGCACAAAACGAGCTCAGTCTTGCCAGGGACATTAAAAACAATAAAAATGGCTTCTTTTCTTATGTCAGTAGAAAAAGGAAAAACAAGGAGGCGATAGGGCCTTTTCGAGGAGAAGACGGGGCAATGCTGACAGGGGACAGGGAAAAGGCAGAACTACTTAATGCCTTCTTTGCTTCACAAAAAGAAAGCCATCTTCAACCTCAGCAAGATGGAGTGAATGAGGGACTAGAGGACATCTATAAAGAATCAAGGTCCTGGGGGATTATATTTTCTAATACATCCCACCTGCTGGCACCACTAATAAGAAACGTATTGTATCTTAAAAATAAATCTCGCTGCTGGGCACCAATATGATTCTGGCATGGAGCGTTTAGATGATTGTTGAGGTAACATGTATACTCTGATAGAGTTGCTGCCACCACCCAAGGTAATTTGGGAATACTAAAGATGTTGTCCCTGAGGTAAATCCCTTCCTGCCCACCAGCTCTCCCTCTGGCTCCCTGAAATGACTGAGATGTAAAGATGTTATAAACCACTGGAATTATGCTCACAGAATGAATCACTACTGAGGCTGCTTAAAAGTTGAACTAGAGAAACGTTTATTAATATATTTGAACAAACAACTATCTTCTTTGACGAGGCGCACAAGCTTGAGTGGTTACAGAGGCACAATATTCTTAATGGTTACTTAAATAGGTTTTCTAACTTAGACGAGAGCAAGACTCCTCACTCTACCCTGACTCAGTAGCAGTGAGTTCCCCAGACAAACCTAACACAGTTGTCCCCAGAGCAAATAGCTACACTCTAGTGTCAGGATCTAGTTTCCGGAGCCTGGGCTTTGGCGCCGAAAACTAGAGTCCTGATGCTTCGCCCTGATAAGGACCGTGCAGCTGGTGACCTTGGGGGGAGGCAGTTGCCTGGTGGCGGGAAGCTTTACGCGGGGTTTTGGGTTCGGCGGGAATCCACACTTCAAATGATTGGGCGTGTATATAAGGGGTTGCCAGCCGTGGCTGGACAATCTCGACTTTTCCTATGTCTATGCATCTACCAGTAAAGTTCTTTGTTGATAACGGAAGGAGGTCTTGTGTCATCATTGAACCTGGCTGCTGTGAGCTGACATTTAAGCCGAGATTCCCTGCACCATCCCGTGCCTGCGGTGAGGTGCCTTTATGGAGGAGGAAGATGCTTCGGCGGCAGGGGGAGAGTCAGGCTCCCCTTTCGGGAATGTGAAGGAGGAACTGGAGAGAGTGGCCGCTTTGGCATCGTTGACCGCTTACACCAGGCCTAACGGGGTAACCCAGAGACAAGCGAAAGGGCCAGAGGAAGCCGCGAGAGAGAGCAGTGGTCTGGATTTTCCTTCCCCCCAAAGGATGGAGTACCTAGAGGAGAAAGTGGCAGCTATGGAAACCATCCTCGCCGTGATATCGAGATTGATGGAACGCTTGGCCCCCCTCTTGGAAGACCCACAGCCCTGGAAAGAGTCGCCGTGGAGCACGGGGGAGAGGAGCGGCCGAGAACCAGGGGCACGCCCCAAGACCCAAGCGAGTTGGAGGACGGTTCCTGGCGGCTATGGAAACATGCTTCCGAGATCCGCTTAAGCGGATCAGGGCGAGAGACAAACTGCAGCCTATCGCCCAAGGCCAGAAGACGGTGTCTGAATATGTGGAGGAGTTCCAACTGCTGGCCAAAAAGTGCCCAAATGGTCGATGGTGACAAAAGTCCAAATATTTGAGGAAGGGCTGAAAAAGGAAATTTTATCCTGGGCGCTCCACCGTGATGACCCGGAGACGATCAAGGGATGGATACAACTAGCCGGGCGCATCGAGACAACGCTGGCCCAGGTCAAGAGGCATCGGGGAGTGGCGCCGCAGCAGACGCCACTCCTCCCAACAGAGGGAGGAGACCCAGAAACCCGACAGGGAGCCGGCCAAGAGAGAATCGAAGAGCGGGGCGAGGGACCGGCGAAGCGGATGTTATGTGTGTGGCCGCCTAAACCATAGGGCAGCCGAATGTTGGCAGCGGAAAGGGGGGAGACCCCACGGCCCAGAGTAAAGCCAGCCGCTGGAAAGAAAGCGGAGGAAGGCATCCTCCTTGAAACCCCGGCGGGGAATTTGGTGAGTCACAGCCCCGGAATGTTGGTGTTCCCCATCATGCTGGAAGAGGTGGACATATGGGCTGGCTGCAAGGCGTTTATAGACTGCGCGTGTTCTAGGAACATAATGGCTCCTGAACTGGCAGAGAAACTGAAATAAGAGAAGGTAGCCCTGCAGACCCCCATAGCCTTCTCCCAATTAGATGGGTCAATAGCATCAGGGGCCCCAGCAAGGTTTGAAGTTAGGGGAGTGAAGTGCAGGGTGGGCACATGGGAGGGCGAAGCGACATTCGTCGTATCCCAGTTCGCAACGTACAACATAATCCTAGGCATGCCGTGGCTGAGGGAGGCAAACCCACGCATTT
This sequence comes from Anolis sagrei, assembly GCF_037176765.1. NCBI lineage: Eukaryota > Metazoa > Chordata > Lepidosauria > Squamata > Anolidae > Anolis > Anolis sagrei. The sequence goes on from NC_090024.1 coordinate 120,323,819, forward strand.
ACTGGGAAGGGGGAAGCCTACAATTCCCAGGGGCGCCAACAGGGGTATGTGGCCGGGGGGAGGAGAGCACGCCAACAGATTGGGTGCAAAACATTTCTCCTAAATATCGAGACTTCGCAGACGTTTTTGACAAGAAAGAAGCTGATAAACTGCTCCCCAGGAGAAGGGTTGAAGTGAAAATTGAACTAAATAAAGATGCCACTCTCCCTATTGCCAAAATTTATCCCATGACACCAAGGGAGATGGATGAGCTGAAAAAATACATAGATAAGAACTTGGCTCGGGGGTTCATAGAGCCTTCTGATTCCCCCCTCGGGGCCCCTGTGCTATTCAGACGAAAGAAGGACGGCTCGCTGAGGCTATGCGTAGACTATAGGGGGCTAAACGCCGTGAGCACCACCACGTGTTATCCGTTACCCCTGACAGTCTAGGGCTTACTGTCTAGACTGTCGGAGCTGGACTTGGTCGAGGCTTATCACAAACTACATATTAAGCCGGAGGACAGGTGGAAGACCGCTTTCTCCAGTGCCCTCGGACTATTCAATTTCTGCGTGTGCCCATATGGATTAAGGAGGGATGGGGGGCATTTATGCAAATGATCAATGAAGTGTTACACCCGTTACTGTACCACGGGGTATTTTGTTTTATTGATGATGTAATCATATTCAGCCGGAATATGTCCAGCCACGTTCAGTTGGTTAGAGAAGTGCTCCAGAGGCTGAAGGAGGCAAAATTGTTCGCCAAACTAGCCAAATGCGAGTTTAATAGGGAGCAGATAGATTTCCTAGGGTACAGGATTTCACATAAGGGCATCGCAATGGACCCCACGAAAGTGGAGGACGTGAGGGCCTGGGAGCCCCCAACCACATGCAAACAGCTGCTGTCCTTTCTGGGGTTTGCCAATTTTTATCGGTCTTTCATCAAGGATTTTGCTCAGCTCACACTGCCACTCACGGAGTTGCTAAAAAAAAGGGGAAGGGGGAAACGGGCAAGGTACGGTCCCCGGGAGCTAAACTAGCCTGGTCAGGAGAGTGCCAAGAGGCGTTTGAAAAGCTAAAGCGTAGATTCACGGAGGAGCCGCTCCTGATCCACCCAGACATGGCTAAGCAGTTTGTGCTCCATTGCGATGCCTCCGATTGGGTGTACGGAGCGGCATTAATGCAAAGGGATTCTGAAGGGGCATTGAGACCATGCGGGTTTTTGTCGAAAAAGTTTACTGAGACAGAGCGTAATTGGCCCATTTGGGAAAAGGAGGCGCTAGCAATACTAAAAGCCCTAGAATGTTGGAGACACCTACTAGAGGGGAGCAGCATGCCGTTCGAGGTGTGGACCGACTATAGGAACCTACAATACATCACGTCACCCCGTAAATTATCAGCTAAACAAATACGGTGGGCACAATTTTTTAGCCGATTCGATTTCAAATTAAAATTCCACAAAAGGAGAGAAAATGTACTTGCGGACACACTCTCCCGCATGCCACGACGGGAGGAGGGAGGAGGGCGGCCACACAAGAGTCTCATTTCGGAACAGCAGGGGAGTATGGCAGTGGTGACCCGGGTGCAGACGGAGCGCAGCCAAAAGCTCATAGGAGTAGGAGGTGAAGGGAGTAACGGTTGGGAGGAGGAACTAAAGCAGGCATACCAAGGAGACGAATGGCTCAAGGGGAATAAGGAAAAGGTGGAGTGGAAGGACGGTCTGGGATTCATGAATAGGAAGTTATATATCCCTGGGAGCTTGCGGGGGGGGGGGGATGATGGTGAGGTGCCATGACAGCAAAAGCACACGCCATTTCCGTGTTACCAAGACAGCCAAGCTGCTGGCGCGACAGTGTTCGTGGCCAGGGATGAGGGGCGACATCAAAACATACATATCCCAGTGCACAGCATGCGCTAGGAACAAGGCCCCCACACAGAAGCCCGCAGGCCTGTTACAGAAAGTGGCTGACCCCATGAGGCCGTGGAGTTCGATTGCTTTTGATTTTGTTGGTGAACTCCCGAGTAGCAAAGGCCAGAATTACATTTGGACGGTCCTTGACTTGTTCTCTAAACAGGCACATTTTATTGCGCTCCCCAAACTCCCCTCCGCGGAGAAATTAGCGGAACTATTCGTGAAACACATTTACCGGTTGCATGGGTGCACAGACCAGGTCATAAGCGACAGGGGGGTACAATTCACCGCATGATTCTGGAGGGAGTTCATGCAACTGTTGGGGGCTGAGAGGAACCTAAGCTCGGCTTTCCACCCCATGACGAACGGGGGGTGGAGCACACACAGCAAACGTTGGGGTTTTTCCTTAGAACGTCCACAAACCAATGCCAGTCGGATTGGGCAGACCTTCTCCCATACGCAGAATTAGCATATAACGCAGCCCCTCATGCAACTACTGAAAAATCTCCCTTTGAGGTAATTTATGGCCAGGAGGTGGCCCCATTCCCAAGGCTGCCAGAGTGGGAGGAGGAGGAACCAAGGGGAAATGAGGAATGGGCGGCCAGAGTAAGATCCAGCTGGGAGGAAGTAGCAGAATCGCTGCGAGAGGCCCAAAAAAGGTACAAGCTGTTCGCCGACCGCAAGTGGAGGGAAGGAGACAGATTGGAGGAGGGCGACTTAGTCTGGTTGTCTGCCAAAAACATCAAACAGGATGCCCTGTCCAGGAAGCTAGCCCCACGCTACCTCGGTCCATTCAGAATCCTGAGTAAGATCAATGAGGTCACGTATAAGTTGAAACTGCCAAAGGGTTTAGGGAAGGTACACCCCGTGTTTCACTGTAGCTTGTTGAAGAAGTATCAGGGCCCACTCGACAAAGAAAGCCTATAGACGTGTCTCCCGTTTCCGTTCCAGGAAGAAGAGGAGGAGGACGCCATGTCAGGATCCAGTTTCCGGAGCCTGGGCTTTGGTGCCGAAAACTAGAGTCCTGACGCTTCGCCCTGATAAGGACCGTGCAGCTGGTGACCTTGGGGGGAGGCAGTTGCCTGGTGGCGGGAAGCTTTACGCGGGGTTTTGGGTTCGGCGGGAATCCACACTTCAAATGATTGGGTGTGTATATAAGGGGTTGCTAGCTGTGGCTGGACAATCTCGGCTTTTCCTATGTCTATGCATCTACCAGTAAAGTTCTTTGTTGATAACGGAAGGAGGTCTTGTGTCATCATTGAACCTGGCTGCTGTGAGCTGACACTCTAGACAGAGTTCTCTAACAGCTAAACTACTCTGACCCCAGAGAGCAAACCACTTGTGTAACAAGTCTGACACAAGTACCCAGCCATCTACTTTGACCCTCCTGGCCAAATAAATGTAGAATCGCCTGTCCCAAATGCCCTCTGACAGTAAAAATCTTTGCTCACCAAAAATCGACTCTCTACTCTGTTCCCAAAAAATCCATCCTCTTCCTTCAAAGCCAAAAATCAATCTCCTCTTTCTGACAAGCTGAAAGTTTTTCCCTCTCTCGGCTAAAATTCCTCCCATCTGCCTTAACCAATCCAGAGAGAGCTCCAGCTCCTCCCCTCTTCTACTCTTACACTCCCAAGATGTCTGCCTCCATCGCTTACCTTCTCAAAATGGAGGCCTGCTTACAGACATCTCCAGCTCCTACTTCGGCCTACAAGGTAAGAATCATCACAACATCCAACCCCAAATTGGGAAGCAAGTCATCCAAGAATACCTGGCCGCTCTAAACGAGTTCAAGTCCCTGGGGCCAGATCAACTACACCCCAGAGTATTGAAGGAACTAGCGGAACCATTGGAAATCATCTTTGAGAGTTCTTGGAGAACGGGAGAAGTTCCAGCAGACTGGAGGAGGGCCAATGTGGTCCCAATCTTCAAGCAGGGAAAAAAGGATGACCCAAACAATTACCGTCCGGTCAGCCTCATGTTGATACCAGGCAAGATTCTGGAAAAGATTGTTAAGGAAGTGGTCTGCAAACACTTAGAAACAAATGCAGTCATCGCTAATAGTCAACATGGATTTATCAAAAACAAGTCATGCCAGACTAATCTGATCTCTTTTTTTGATAGAGTTACAAGCTGGGTAGATGCGGGGAATGCCGTGGATGTGGCGTACCTGGATTTCAGTAAGGCCTTCGACAAGGTCCCCCATGACCTGCTGGCAAACAAACTAGTCCAATGTGGGCTAGGCAAAACTACAGTGAGGTGGATGTGTAATTGGTTAAATGGACGAACCCAGAGGGTGCTCACCAATGCTTCCTCTTCATCTTGGAAAGAAGTGACAAGTGGAGTGCCGCAGGGTTCTGTCCTGGGCCCGGTCCTGTTCAACATCTTTATTAATGACTTAGATGAAGGGCAAGAAGGCATGATCATCAAGTTTGCAGACCACACCAAATTGGGAGGGATAGCCAATAGTCCAGAGGACAGGAGCAGGATTCAAAATGATCTTGACAGATTAGAGAGATGGGCCAAAACTAACAAAATGAAGTTCAACAGTGACAAATGCAAGATACTCCACTTTGGCAGGAAAAACGAAATGCAAAGATACAGAATGGGGGAGGCCTGGCTCGAGAGCAGTACGTGTGAAAAAGATCTTGGAGTCTTCGTGGACAACAAGTTAAACATGAGCCAACAATGTGATGTGGCGGCAAAAAAAGCCAATGGGATTTTGGCCTGCATCAATAGGAGCATAGTTTCTAGATCTAGGGAAGTAATGCTACCACTCTCTTCCGCTTTGGTTAGGCCACACCTGGAATATTGTGTCCAATTCTGGGCACCACAATTCAAGAGAGATATTGACAAGCTCGAATGTGTCCAGAGGAGGGCAACTACAATGATCAAGGGTCTGGAGAACAAGCCCTATGAGGAGCGCTTAAGGAGCTGGGCATGTTTAGCCTGAAGAAGAGAAGGCTGAGAGGAGATATGATAGCCATGTATAAATATGTGAGAGGAAGCCACAGGGAGGAGGGAGCAAGCTTGTTTTCTGCTTCCTTGGAGACTAGGACGCAGAACAATGGCTTCAAACTACAAGAGAGGAGATTCCATCTGAACACGAGGAAGAACTTCCTGACTGTGAGAGCCGTTCAGCAGTGGAACTCACTGCCTCAGAGTGTAGTGGAGGCTCCTTCTTTAGAAGCTTTTAAACAGAGGCTGGATGGCCATCTGTCAGGGGTGATTTGAATGCAATATTCTTGCTTCTTGGCAGGGGGTTGGACTGGATGGCCCACGAGGACTCTTCCAACTCTTTGATTCTATGATTCTATGAAAGATCAAACTTGACACACAGAGCCCAGATGACCCACTCTATATTGTGTTGTGGTTTGGGGGAGTTTTGAGCATGGATGATGGGACTTTCACTCACTTCATGAGACCAATGCAACCCACACTTTCCATGTGGAGCTGTGTCATGATCTCTATGTCATGCCACCCAACTATCCATCTTTCTGATATAGAGAAAATGGCCCGATGAGCCAAAAGGGAGGACAGGAAATATGAACCAGCCATAAAACTCAATTGCTCCAAAGTGGGGAGAAAGTGGGCTCTGGATGTGGAAAGGAGCTAGCTCCAGGCACCAGGACTCTTGAGTGATTTATGATATTGTAGCGATGCCAAAATAGACAGGCAGTAGTGCAAGACTCTTGTATTCCAAGCAATAAATACATTGGGAACTGGAATCCTTGTGAGTCTCTGCATACCTTTCAGGGAAGTCTGATCCACCTTAATCAAGGTGGTCAGTTGAAACATTCACACCTAGCTCCAGCAGACAAGAGTCCTTTGTCTCACCCTGGTCATTCCACAGATATATAACCCTTTTTCCTAGTTCTAACAGACCTCACTACCTCTGATGATGCTTGCCATAGATGCAGGCGAAACGTCAGGAGAAATGCCTCTAGAACATGGCCATATAGCCCGAAAAAACCTACAACAACCCAGTGATTCCGGCCATGAAAGCCTTCAACAATACATTGAACATCTCTATGGGGAGAAACTGTTCCAAGACAAACTTACTCCCTGACTTTCCTTCTACGCTGCAGAGACACAGATACTATCCCACAATTTCTCGCAGCCAAAAGGACTTTCAAAAGACCACAGGCTCACCGGATGTATGACCGCCTGGAACGCAACCTCTTACGGGAGAGAATTCACACCATCCGCAAAAGAACTCGCGAACACAGACAAGGAACTCCTGCACCTCCATATCAACATCAGCCAGAAGATGAATTCCCAGGACTGGGACAAAATAGACAACCTCACTTACAGGAAAATGGAGAAGAACATGGCTGTCCACACCAACAGACAAAAACAAAAATTCCACAAAAGCCAAAAGCAACAGCCGAAACCAGAACTGGATACATCACGGACCATCATTAATCTAACAGACAGACAACTCTCCGAAGACCAGGTATCCATACTAGCGAAAGGAGGAAATTTTGCTGTAACTGCCACCAGTATCCCAGTAGAAAACATCATTGCCAGTGTCGAATCAGCAATTTATCGCCTCCCCGAGGAAGAAGCAGAAGAAGTAAGAGTGGAAACAGCAAGGATCCTGAAAAAGGCAAAACTTCCCTCCAGTAACATTACAAGTGTAAAGGAGTCCGTTTTAATGCCACCGAATGCCACCAAATGTGAAGGTGCGAGTGGTAAAACACCCACTGCCACCTAATCTATGAGGGAAGCCAGGCAACGATCAATATCAACCTAGGAGTTATTTTATAAAGGGACTGTTAATTACAGAAGGCTTTATTTATTTGATAGCGTAGCGTTTTCTTTCCTGGCTTGACTTTACTATTGCAGGCTGTTCAACTTAGGAGAAACTGTATCAGGCAAGACTTGAGGAGAACAGTAACAAGTTTATTTTAACAGGAGTATAACATGTTTAACTGTTTCTTCAAAAGAGGCACAAATCTTGATGGTTACATTGGAAAGGTTTCATGTGTAATCTCAGGCACAGACTTCAAAACGTTTCACAGCAGGCACAGCAGGCTTAAACCTAGCCAAACCTTGATTCTTAATTTAGAATCAACAACCCCCTGTAGCTCTCTCACTACCGGGTCCTTCTCTGCAACCACTTTGGTCACCAATTGATTCCCTGAATCTCCACCCTGAGATCCAGTCTTTCCTATAGCACACCGGCTACAGACACATTCCCTGAATCTCCACCCAGAGACTCAGTGTTCCCAGAAGCTCGCCGGCTTACTGACTGACTTTTAAAAACAGCTGCTCCTCAAGAGGCAGTTGGCTCCGCCCCTGTTGCTTATGACAACTCAGCTAACGCCAAGCCACCATCTCCCACAAAACATAATCTCCCATACTTACCATCCCTAAACCACTGTCCAAACTACACATAACCAAAGAAATAAAACTTACACATCGTCACAACAAGGAAGGAAAGACAAGCCATCAGAGACCTCAACTCAGATCCTGACATCATCATTCTCCCAGCAGACAAGGGGAATGCCACAGTAATCATGGATACAGAACAATACAAGGAGAAGATCAGAAAACTCCTGGATCCTACTATATACAGAAAACTTAAACAAGACCCAACTGCCAAAATAACCAGGAAAACCAACATTCTGATTAAGAACTCCTCAATCAACTTCGACATACGACAACAGCTATGCAAATCGGAAGCCCTTCCACCTAGGCTTTATGGACTCCCAAAAACCCATAAGGACTCCACCCACTCAGACCTATAGTGAGTGCTATTGGATCCCCCACGTACGACCTAGCAAAATTTATTGCTGCACAGTTACAAAGCCATATCGGGCTCATTATACACTACATCAAGGATTCAGCCCACTTCATAGAAAAAATCAGCAATCTCAAGCTAAATACCAATGACAAACTGATAGCTTCGATGTGGTGTCTCTATTTACCATGGTCCCGGTAGCAGACACCATTGCACTAATCAACCAGAGATTCCCAGAAGACATCACAGCTGTTTTACCAGTGCCTCACCACCAGCTACTTTCAGTGGGACAATGAATTCTATGAACAGAAAGATGGAGTAGCTATGGGGAGCCCTCTCAGCCCGGTCATAGCTAATTTCTACATGGAACACTTTGAAAAAGCCCTGGAAACAGCAACAAAAAAAGCCCACGATATGGTTGAGATATGTGGATGACACCTTCACCATTTGGAGCCATGGAGAAGAAGAACTAAACAGGTTCTTGGACCATCTCAACAGCATCCACCCAAACATCCAATTCACCATGGAAAAAGAAAATGAAGGAAGACTGCCTTTTCTAGATGTCCTAGTCATCCGTAAACCAGATCAACAGTTGGGTCACACCGTTTACAGAAAATCCACACACACAGACAGATATCTACATAAAAACTCTAACCATCACCCAAGTCAAAAAAGAAGCACCATTAAAACCTTGGCAGACCGTGCAAAAAGAATCTGCGAACCCCACCTCCTCCAAGATGAACTGAACCACCTCAACTGGGCTCTACGGGCCAATGGATGCTCCACTTCAGACATCAGAAGAGCTGCAAGACCAAGAACAAGCCATAAGAGTAAAGACAAAGATCCATCCAGAGGAAAAGTGTTCTTGCCATACATCAAGGGAACCACTGACCGCATAGGGAAGCTGATGAGGAAACACAACATACAAACTACCTACAGACCCACCAAGAAAATCCAACAAATGCTTCGTTTAGCAAAGGACAAGAGGGATCCTCTCACCTCTGCAGGAGTCTACCGTATACCATGCAGCTGTGGACAAGTCTACATAGGGATCACCAAATGCAGCAGCATTGCCCAAACACGAATCAAGGAACATGAAAGGCACTGCAGACTATTTCAACAAGAGAAGTCAGCCATAGCAGAGCACCTGATGAACCAACCTGGACACAGCATATTATTAGAGAACACAGAAATGCTGGATCACTCCAACAACCACCATGTCAGACTACACAGAGAAGCCATTGAAATCCACAAGCATGTGGACAATTTCAACAGAAAGGAGGAAACCATGAAAATGATCAAAATCTGGCTACCAGTATTAAAAAACTCTAAAATTAGAACAGCACAACAATAGAGAGGAAACAAACAAGGACATCTAATCACCTCTCAACAAAAGATTGCTCCAGGCACTGCCAGGCAATCAAATGCTAATCAAGGTAGTCAGTTGAAACATTCACACCTAGCTCCAGAAGACAGGAGTCCTTTGTCTCACCCTGGTAATTCCACAGATATATAAACCCTTTTTCCTAGTTCCAACAGACCTCACTACCTCTGAGGATGCTTGCTATAGATGCAGGCGAAACGTCAGAAGAAATGCCTCTAGAACATGGCCATATAGCCTGAAAAAACCTACAATAACCCATGAGTTAAAATATTTTATTCATATGACCATCATCAATTAGTTCTAGCTGAGAGCATGCTAGACCTACAGGTTTAAAGTTCAAATCTCCCAGGATCAACTAAACCACTGCTTCTTAAAGTGTGGGTCCTGACCCCAAATGGGCTTCTCTTAGCTCAATGTTGGAGTCTTGGCAGGAGTAAGTGTTGTTATAGTATCACCTAGTAGCTGTTTTAAACATGTACACCAATCTGTTGTGCAAAGTTTACAGCTGACTCTGCAAAAAGATGCTTCAGCTACACCTCATAAAAAGGGAAATTCAGTCTGTTTAGCAAATCTTGAAATGATTTTTTATCCATAAATGTTTGTGTTTTGTATGCCTATATACTCAAGGTCACATAAAAATTCTCAGGCTGAAAGAGGTCACAAGTGGAAATTTTTAAGAACCAGACCATCTTGGATGACCTTTTCTCCTCTTCACACCTTTCTTTTTCCTGTGAATCAGGAACTGGAATTATTACCCAACAAGGTTTCTATGAGAACTAAGAAAATGGTAAAAATCTCAGCAGATCAACCATGTTACGTGAGAAGTAGTTAGTCATAACAAAAGCCATAAATGAATACTTTTCATCTCATTGTGTAGTTTTACCAAAAACAATTGAAGAAACGGCTTTTCAGACGTCATGCTGCACTCAAATTTTCCAGAGACTATGACTCAACACTGCTATTACTTGGAACCTTATTCTGAGTTTATTTGTGGATGATGTGACAACTTTCCTTTGAATTCATAATGAAAAGCAAGTCTGTGTTACTTCCATTTAATAACACTAAATATTGGGGGCAGGGAGAGTTCAATATGAAGGAAAATTTCCCTTTTGGGATCAGGCAATTTATTGTAAATATGTCTGGCATCTCTTCAACAATGAGTTGAAGCTATAGGGCCGGCTTTAGTACAGCAGGTTAAACACCAGCTGTAATCAATCTTGTCAGTCGAAAGACTGCCAGTTCAAAGCTAGGTCAGGGTGAGCTCCTGGTATTAGCCCAGCTTCCGCCCATCTAGCAGTTTGAAGGCAAAAAATGTGATTATATAAATAGGTACCGCTAAAAAAAAAAAAAGCAGGGAAGTATTCTGAGGCACACAGAAGGAATGTCAGCGATTCAACCCAAAAGGAGGAAGTTACGAACTAGCTCTTTGGCAGGGAGATGGAGTGACAGTAACCCCTCGTCCCACCATCCGTGGCCGTAATCAAGCACAACAACTTCAAAGATGCCGCAAAGATGGGGAAAGCAGATATATATATATCTGTTTTCCCCATCTTTGCGGGGAAAGCATACCTCTTAAGTGTGAAACAAAAACTGAAAGAGTTAGTAGGCCGAAGCCTGTTAAGAGTTAGTGGGCCAAAGCTAGCACTGCCCTGAGGAGAGTGAATAGGCCAAAGCCTGTTAGTGATATCGAGACTGATTTTGAGAGGGTCTCCCCAGTAAGAGAGACCCCAAGGACCGCACCAAAGAGGGTCCCTAAACCTTGGTGAGAACAGGGAAGTCGAATTCCAGCGATAAAAATATTAAAAATAATATAAATCCCACCAAAGCGGAAGAAGATGGCGACCGAGGCACTTTATTAGCGATTCAGCTGAGATCGGATGCAATTGTGGGAATATTTCCACCACAAGCATACCAACAGGGAGGTTACAGGCATTTTATAGGCAAAATACAGAAAAACATTTCAAATTCCCCGCCCACCCTTCCCCGCCCTGCTTCTTGCTGATTGGTTGACAGTTCGAACAACTGGGAGGAGGCTTGGCGGCCCACCTCGCTCTGGGCCAATCAGCAGGCTTCCCCGCCTCTGGGGAACCAATCAGCGCGCTCCTCTCGCTTCCAAGGATGGACGAATCAGGAGAGAGGAGGCGGGACAAGCGCAGACAATGGGAAGGAGATGGGATTATCCCTTTGCCGGCCAGCTGGAACTTTGAAGCATTGTTTTGGCCGGCAAAGCTTGATTTCATTAAGAAAGGTTTTCCTGTCCTGGATCTGATAAGGTTTGTCTTTTGATGGGTCTTGTGGAGACCCCTGGGGCTGGCCTCGTCCCTTTGTAATTTAATCAAAATGTCCAAAGAAACTTCCTTGTCTGTCAGACGAACTCAGAAAACAAACAAAGGATTTTTCAACTTGTTATTGTCCATTGGCTGATGGGCATAATGCCACCGCTGAGAAGAGAACCGCTATGCCAAACGTAGTGTGCCTCCTCGACTGGAGCTGGTGGCGAATGTGAGCGGAGTAGTCCAGATTGCTGCCCGACAGATGTCATACAATGGAACTCCATGAAGATATGCTGCCAACGTAGTGACTGTTATTGTGGAGTGGCCCCTCAAATGTACTGGCGGATCCTTACCTGCCAACTGATAGGCAATTCTCATGGTTGAGACTACGCATGCCAAGAGGCATTGGGGAAAATAGGGAAGCCCTTACTATCACTGCAGTACTTCACAAAAAGTCTAGGAGACTGCCTGAAGTTCTTTGTCCTGTGAAGGTAGAAGGAGAGTGCTTTGCGGGCATCCCGCTCAAGCTGTTTGTGGAGCTTGAAAAAATGCTGGAAGCACAATGTCTTGCACCAAGTAATAAGTCAAAGTGACCTTAGGGATGAAAGTGAAAATGAAGGTAAGCTCATCGACACGTAGGGCACACAGCTCGCTGGACCTGTGGGCCAAGGTAATTGCCACAAAAAAAGAAACCTTTCATGAAAGGTGAGAAAAATCGGCCATAGCCATGGGCTCAAAAGGTGGATTCGTAAGTGTAGACAAGACAAGGTCAAGCTGCCAAGAAGGAGGTGGGGGATGGTAATGATGTCCAGAGGTTCCTCTACCCTCTAAGAAAAAGTTGCACAAGCGGGTTCTGAAATCATGACAAGCTACCTTCCCTGTGGCGATACATGGAAAGTGCAGCAAGACAACACTTGAGCAATAAAAGCACCAGGCCCTCATCTACCAACAATGCAAGGAACTCAAGGAGGAGTGAAGTAGGGTCCTGCAGATGCTGCACACGATGCTGGCGTGTGGATGCTGCAAATAGATTCCATTTAGTCTTGTACGAATGCTGTGTTGAAAAACGGTGTGCAGCATTGAGGATTATTTTTTTTTGTTGTGTCAGGAGCGACTTGAGAAACTGCAAGTCACTTCTGGTGTGAGAGAATTGGCTGTCTGCAAGGACGTTGTCCAGGGGATGCCCGGATGATTTGATGGTTTTTTTCATCCTTGTGGGAGGCTTCTCCCATGTCCCCGCATGAGGAGCTGGAGTTGATAGAGGGAGCTCATCCGCCTCTCCCCGGATTCGAACCTGCGACCTGTTGGTCTTCAGCCCTGCCGGCACAGGGGTTTAACCCACTGCGCCACTGGGGGCTCCAGCATCGAGGATGGCCATCACTGTGTTGGAGAGTGGTGTGGCTGGACCCGCCATGCCATGAAGTACATCAGGTCGAGGTCTGTGTGACGTACATGGCCCTCCTGGATTGTGAGCAAGTTTGGCCGATTGCCCAGTGGCAGATTGCCCACAGCCATTACCTTTAGAAGGGCGAACCATGGCTTCCTCGGCCACCACAGCATTATGAGAATGGCGTTGACTCTGTCCGCATCCATTTTGGCAATCACTCTGCTGAGGAGAGGTATCAGCGGAAAGATGTGTAGGAGCCCATGGCAATTGTACAGAAACGCATCCCTGAAGCAGCCCTGGCACGTGTCCTGCAGCATTGTGGTGCAGTAGTGTTTGCACTTGGCATTGGCTGGTGCTGCAAACAGGTCAAAGATTGGCCAACCCCACCTCCGAAACAGGCAGTGGGCCTCGTGAGGATGCAAAGACCACTCATGGTTGGTGGGTTCCATCCTGCTGAGGTGGTCTGCGACCTTTCTGTCCTGACCAGGAAGCTGTAATTTACCTGGGAATTTAGCAGTGTCAGATATCGGGAGCCATCTGAAGCAGGGAGCAGGACCATGTCCCTCCCTGTTTGTTGATGTACCATATGGCTTTCATGTTGTCCATGCAGATCTGGACCACATTGCTTCAAAGCGTCCACCACTGGAGTGAACGATGGACCTCCGCCGGCAGCCTCAGCCACTGGTGCTGGTTGTGCCAGAGAGGGACAAACACATGGATGAATCATGCCTACAAATGGGCAGAAGAAGACAGATGTCAAGGGTGCTTTGAATGCAATTTTCCTGCTTCTTGGCAGGGGGTTGGACTGGATGGCCCATGAGGTCTCTTCGAACTCTATGATTCCATGTTCATTAAAAGGTTGAGTGGCAACCAATTAGAACAATCAGAACAGTAACAATAGCTTTTGCTCCTCCGACACCAGCTTTGTACAAATTGTGATCAAATACATCATATGCTACCAACTGGAGGCTCAAGAAAAAGCATTTTTGCCACCACTACTGGGAGCACAAAAAGAAGTATCAAGTATTGGTTGGTGTGTTGCATTTAGTTTTTTGTGGGCATGGGTTGTCCAGATGTGGATAATGCTTTTTTAAAATTTTGTTTAAAGCCTTCAATGATCATGGAGGCTACTTGTCACAATTGTTCTCTGGGAATGTAATCTGATGACTGAGTCATAAAGTAACAACCCAGTGACTAAGTGCAGGCACTGATAACCATTTGAAGGGCTGATAATAAATGCACATTTCCCACATTCTGCTGCAGAGAGTATTGCAAGTACTCCAAGAAGGTATTAAGTGCTCACTTCTGATGAATAAGAGCCTGGTCACTATGAAATAGAGCTCCAGATTAGATACAGCATTGACTACATTTTGTCTTAGATTTCTAAGCTATCTGTGCCTTATCTTGAGACACAAATGGTATCACATAGTACTAAAATAAAAAGGAGAATAACAATCCTCTGTCTTTAATAATTGTGTAGAATGATAAATTTTGAAGGTGCTGCTTTTCAAATGTCCACAAAAAAACTTGCCTCACCAAAATTCTCCTTTGCTCCACAGCTGATAAAGGTATTATTATTATTATTATCATCTTCATCTTCATCATCATCATCATCATCATCATCATCATGTTTATTTATGCCCTGCTTTTTCTCTCTATAAGGAGACTCAAAGCAACATACACTAAAAGCATTTCAATGCAATTTAAAATCTACAAATATATAAACATTAAAGCAGAATTAAATATCAGTGGTATTAAAGGATTCAGAGTTAAAATCCATAAAACACATTCAAAGCTAAAACACACATTCTGGTCACACTGCAGAGGTGGGTTAGAAGAATATCTAGATCACTGCTAAGCGTTTTTGGCAAGTTTTTTTTTACACTTGGACCCTTTGGGAGCTTCACAAGTTCAAGAATGGCCATCCAAACATAAAACAAACCTGACGCAAGAAACCTGATGAAACAACGAAGTCGGCTTTTGAAATACATCGAAAAATCTACGAAGCAGCCACCAGAGAGGCCAAAAAAGAATATAATTCCTCATTGATAGCTTCCGCCAGTTCTCGACTTGCTCAAATATTTAAAATTGTTCGTAACATCACAATTATTATTACTAATTATTATTATTAAACTTTATTTGTACCCTGCTAGCATCTCCCAAAGGACTCGATGCGGCTCACAGAGGCCAAGGCCTCAAAAACAACAACATAACAACAACAATACAGTTCAATGCAAATTAAAAACATAAAGCCATAACAAAACATTACACTATTATGCAGTAAAAACCAAGGCCGGGCCATTGATAGGTACAGGTTAAAAAGTGCTGGGTGTGACAGATGGTATGTTGGATTTCTGGGCAAGTGCAGTGTGCAGAGAGTCATTAAACTCTAATAAAGTGCTTCTGGGGCATAGTGCTGGGGTTTTCTTATTCCGGAAATAGCCAGGTCTTCAAGCTCCTCCTAAAGACTGCCAACGAGGGTGCTAGTCTAATGTCTTTGGGGAGGATGTTCCAAAGTCGGGGGGCAACCACAGAGAAAGCCCTGTCCCTCATCCCCAACAAAACGCGCCTGCGACGCAGGTGGGATCGCGAGCAGGGCCTCTCCAGATGAACGAAGGGAATGTGTGGGTTCATAAACGGAGATGCGGTCACGCAGGTAGGCAGGTCCCAAACCGTTCAGGGCTTTGTAGGTAAGCACCTGCACCTTGAATTGGGATCGGAAGTTGAATGGCAGCCAATGGAGCTCCTTAAACAGGAAGGCTGACCTCTCTCTGTAAGGAGCGCCAGTTAACATCCTGGCCGCCGCCCATTGGACCAGTTGGAATTTCCGAGCCGTTTTCAAGGGCAGCCCCACATAGAGCACATTACAGTAATCCAATCTAGAGGTGACCAAGGCATGGACCACCCCGGCCAAATCAGCCTTTGCGAGGTACGGTCGCAGCTGGCGCACATGTTTTAGTTGTGCAAAGCCCTCCCGGACACCGCCGATGCCTGAGCCTCAAGCGTAAGTGTTGAATCCAGGAGAAATCCCAAACTGCGGACCTGTGACAAATCCAACTCATCTGGCCAAAGATGTGGCTAGTCAAGATATTACACCAGAGCCACTTTATAAATAAGATCAATCTGCTCCGCGAAGGGCTACCTCCCACAGAGGAAACATCGAGGGAACTAGAGACCTTCTGGCCATCTAGTGGCCAACTTCTCGAACATTTTGCGCCATTGGAAATGGAAGACCTGGAAAAGACTCTAGCTGCAGGAAGACCAACTACCTGCTCCCTCGATCCTTGCCCCTCCCGGTTGGTTAAGGAGTGCTGGGAGGGACTATGAGATCCCTTAAGGAGCATCATCAACAGCTCCTTGGAGCAAGGAATTTTTCCAGATTGCCTTAAAGAAGCAGTGGTCCACCCTGTCTTGAAAAAACCAAGCCTAGACGCCGCCGTACCTAGTAACTATTGCCCAGTTTCAAACCTTCTGTTTTTGGGTAAGGCAATTGAACGGACAGTGGAGGGGCAGCTACAGCAATTCTTAGATGAGACTGCGGGTTTGGACCCCTTTCAGTCAGGCTTTCGTTCAGCTCATGAGACAGAGACTGTCTTGGTAGCTATTACTGACTAAATTTGTCGTCAGTTAGACCAAGGCGGATCAACACTATTGGTACTCTTGGACCTCACAGCTGCATTCGACACCGTGGGCCATAACTTGCTGATTCATCGATTGGCTATGCCTGGTGTACGAGGTTTAGCCCTTAAACGGTTCAATTCGTTCCTCTGGGACCGGAGACAGAGGATGGAGTGGTTAGGCCAAAGCTCTGAGAGCTCCCGCCTTTGCTGTGGAGTTCCCCAGGGTGCTATCCTTTCGTCAATGTTATTTAACATCTACATCCGACCACTTGCTGGACTGGTTCGGAGTGCTACCAGTATGCAGATGATACCCAACTATTCTTGCATCTCGAACCTGGGACAACTGCGATTCCTGATAACTTTAAGCTGTGTTTGGAAGCAGTGATGAGTTGGCTGCAAGCGAGCAGATTAAAAGTGAATCCTGCTAAAACTGAGATCCTCTGGCCCGGCCAGCCGCCAGAATTAATCCAGTCTCTGCCTGATTTCGATGGGGAAGTTCTGGTTCCGTCTGCCACTGTTAAAAGCCTTGGGGTTGTGTTGGACTCAATGCTGACGATGGAGGCCCAGATCACTGCCATAAGTAAGCAGGCCTATTTTCATCTTCGCCAGGCAAGGAAATTGGCATCCTACATTTCGGTATAAGCATTGGCAATGGTAATCCACGCAACAGTCAGCACTAGGTTGGACTAAGCCTTCCGAAGTCAACAACCCAGAAGATTCGGATGGCCCAAAATGCAGTGGCCAGGCTGCTAGCAGGATCATCTATAAAATCCCATATTACACCAATTCTGCAACAACTGCATTGGCTACCAATAGAACATTGGTTCTCTTACAAGATACTGATCCTGACATTTAGAGCTCAAAATGGCCAAGGACCTTTATATCTTAGGGACTGCCTCATTCATTTTTTCCATCAGTGGTCACCTCGATCCAGCCAGGAAAATCTCCTATACATACTGGGCCCTAGGGAGGTACACCTGGAAACTACAAGGTGTAGAGTTTTTTCGATCTATGCTCCAATTCCGTGGGACTCATTGCCTCTATATGTTAGAGCAATGTTGGAGTTGCAACCTTTTGTAAAAGTGCTCAAGACTTGGCTGTTTGGTTGTGCATTTAAGTAATCAATATCAAGTCATTGAGTCATGAGCGGACAGAGCTTCCGGTTTTTCGTTTAGGCTCCAATTGTCCGTAATGCGATGTTAAGCTTTATTTTGAGCCCAACGGCCACACTATGTTGTTAGCAGTTATTATTGCACTGTCATTACACTGTTGTTACTATGATGGCGAGGACGCAAGGAAGTTTTGCACACTATCAACAATTCTACCTGGACCAAATTGCCAAGAGTTCTTTCTTCTGCTGCCCAGAGTTGGTCAGGCTCTCCCAGTGAGGCTCGCCAGGCAGCAACAGGCACACGGGGGGGGGGGGGACCCAACCGGCCGCCCCCCACGGCCTCCGTCAAGAGTGGGAAGCACAGAGGTGGCGCCAGCAACGGCGCAGAGAGGATCGTAGCCCCAGATGCACAGAGGAGCTCAGTCGGCTGCTCCTGAGGCCTCCGCCAGGATGGCAACATGGAGGCAGTGCACAGCAGGGGTGCAGAGGCGCTGGAAAGGCTGGAAAGGCTGGCCGGAGCGCTGGAGGAGCAGGGCAAACCCCAGAATGGCGCTGCAGAGCAGGAACAGGAGCTGAGCTGGCCCCCTTGTCTTCTCTCTCCTCCCCCAAAATGGCGGGAGGGAGGGGTGCGCAGCGGTGGGGCCTAGCAGGCCCGATGGAATTGTGAGGGGGCAGCCCTTGCCTTCTCTCCCTCCCCCGGATCGGCGGGAGGGAGGGGCGTGTCGTGGTGGGGCCTAGCAGGCCCGATAGCGTTGCGAGGCAGCGTCAACCAGGCCGTGATAGAAGCGACAACCCCGGCAGGGAACAACCGTGCGGTGCAAACGCCAGGCTGGAGGGGGCTTCCTCGCCGAAGACACCCCGAGGCCCAGATGGAAGGGAGCGTCGGCGGGGAGAGGCGAGCACCAACGCGGATGCTAGGCACCAAGCTGCAGAACGGCAATCAGGGCAGCGGCCGCGGCTCCTTCTCCCCCAGAAGGAGTGGAACCGCGGAGGAAACGCGGAGGGGCAAGGCCCAACAGTTCGTGCTCCAGCAGCCCCAAGTTGGAACAGGGGCCGAGGAAACAGCAAGCAACGGCTCCCCAGAGCAACAGGCAGCAGGGAGTCCTGGCCCCCTCGTTGGCAGCGACAGCAGTAGACCAGCAGGTTTGGTGAGTCCTCAGTAGACCAGGCAAGGAGGGAGCGTGCTCAGGGGCCGCTGATGGTGGCGGCCTATCTCTCTACCTCCTCCTCTCCCAACCTTCTTTTACCCTTCTTTGGTGGTATTCCTTCCAGACAATCGCCCCAAGGCCACCTTCGGGACCCTGGGTTGATGCCGATAAAGGAACAATTAAAAGGTGATCTGGATGGGGAGGGTTAGTGCAGATTTAATTTGGATTAGGATTTCTCCTTCCTACCCGTGGTGGAAGCTTGCTGCTATCGCGCCGCCATCCCCTGAGCTGTTTAATTGGGATTGTTGTGCTTTTGGTACTTGGTCCTTTTTGTGTTTGTGCAGCCCTCCGTTTAGCCTTCTGGCAGTTCCCTGACATTGTGGGTAAAGTAGTGTTTGCAAGGCTGTTGTCCCCCTCCCCCGGTGGGACTAGTTTAAAGTGCGCCTAATGAGGTTTGCGAGTTTGTGAGCAAAAAAGTGTTTTTCTACTTGTGTGAGATGCACCCCATCCCTTGCCAGTAGGCCATCCTCCTGGAAAAGCAGGCCATGGTCGAGGAAGCCAAAGCGTTCCTCCTGACACCATTTTCTAAGCCAGTTATTGACCTGTACTATTTTTCTGGCCCTTGTAGGACTGTGTCTTATGACTGGGAGGAGGGATGAAAAGACCACCTGTACATTACATTGCTTTAGCTTTGTTCCTAGAGCTCGAAAATAATTTATGATCCTTTGAAAAGTATGCCTAGCAGTATCATTGGTTCCTACATGAATCAACGTTTTAAAATACACCAAATCCTTAAAAGGAACTTTGTCCTTTT
This sequence comes from Anolis sagrei, assembly GCF_037176765.1. Lineage (NCBI taxonomy): Eukaryota > Metazoa > Chordata > Lepidosauria > Squamata > Anolidae > Anolis > Anolis sagrei. Next base: position 120,343,189 of record NC_090024.1, read on the forward strand.
CAAAGGAAGGGATCGACATGTTTTGAACATTCTCAGACTGATGCACTGATAACTGTATGCACTGTGGTTGGCATCCTGTTGGTTAGTGCCAACTAGAGTAGAAACACCCAATCACTACTGAATGGTAAATCAACAATTAGGTAAATCCCAATTACTTAACATGCCAGCTGTAATATGACTGCCAACAGGACGTAGGCCAATGTCTGTTTATGAAATCTACTCACAAGTCTAGACTTATTCCATGCAAAATTTCGCACGTGGTTGTTTGTCACAGAAAACAACATTTTCTGTACAAGAAATTGAATTTTGTGTGTGGAAAATAATATTTCAAGGCATAAACAGTGATTTTCTGGGCACAAAATGCTATTTTGCTTTTGCTGAAAATAGATTTATGCAAATTACTACATGTGAATTTTATGCAGAAAAAATTCCCCAATTACAGCATTTTTGAGCAGAAACAGGATTTTTTGTGCTATTTTAGAATATTTTTGTGGCTTTCTGCACAAATTGACAATATGTGAATGTTGTGCGAAGTATATCAAAAAGATTATAATCAGCCCTTGATTCTTGCATCAGGGTTCTTCAACATCCCAAAAACGTATTTTTTTAGCATTGTTGGGTATGTTCCAATATTATTTCCACCCCTATTAAGTGAACAGAAATGTAGATGTTTACCCATCTCCCTTAAGACAGACAAAATAATATGCTTTCTAAAAGATTAGATTATAAACCTGAGGGGCAAATGTAGGCTGCTCTGAGAACCTTTGCAACTGAAGACTGAAATATAACTATTCTAAATAAATAATATGAAATGTAAATAAAAGGGAAAACAATGTTGAGTAATGTTGATTACACTTGCACCCAGAAAGAGACATGGTCCAGTTTAACAGAATAGCCATTCTACACAAGGGTAAGCCAACTATTGCCCCAAACCACCTCAACTGTTTACATATTCCACCAAAATGCATTTCCTAGATACAAACATTACCCAAAGTTGCACATTAGAAGAAAAGAAAACACATAGCCAACCCACATACAGAAATACCCCTTGCTCATTTGCCCCATCCACATAAAGGGATCAGTATTATACTCTTCTCATAAGGCACGCCTTTATCAGTAATACAACCACATGGACACAGTCCTCTTTTCTACACCACAAAGAATTAAATAGACATTCAACCTAAGAAAAGCATAAAAGAAAATGCCTTGGTGGGTACCACAGGAGGCATCTGTGACAGACCCCTAACAGAATTACTGTGAACTATGATCTATTGCTTCCATCTTCCTTTAATTTTTGCCATCCTATATTGTTTATTTATACCACTTTCTGATGGCAAAGTGTCGGAATTACCAATTGGGAATTTCATTTCAGCAATAAATGCCAAACTCTATTCCTATTTAGATGTTCGCGCCTGTAACAAAAGAAAATATCTATATTAATAATACAAAGAAATGTATTTTGCCTCCTTTAGTTCTCCATAGGAGAGACATTGAACTCATTGTTATAAAAAGACTCAAGAAAGGAACTCCTAGACCTGGGATTACAAAGCACTGATACTGTACACAGCCCTATATACTCGTAAGTGTAGTCCTTGAATATAGTTTTGACATATAATGGGGGATTGGCATAAACAAACACCCATCAGAAATCTTGGGAGAACACTGCCAGTCAATGTAAATAAGACAACTCTCAGGCAAAACATCAGTCTGACTTGGTAAAGGCTAACTTGATAGAACATACACTGAGTACTTAAACTTCCCTCACATAGAATCATAGAATCATAGAATCAAAGAGTTGGAAGAGACCTCATGGGCCATCCAGTCCAACCCCCTGCCAGAAAGCAGGAATATTACATTCAAATCACCCCTGACAGATGGCCATCCAGCCTCTGCTTAAAAGCTTCTAAAGAAGGAGCCTCCACCACACTCCGGGGCAGAGAGTTCCACTGCTGAACGGCTCTCACAGTCAGGAAGTTCTTCCTAATGTTCAGATGGAATCTCCTCTCTTGTAGTTTGAAGCCATTGTTCCGCGTCCTAGTCTCCAAGGAAGCAGAAAACAAGCTTGCTCCCTCCTCCCTGTGGCTTCCTCTCACATATTTATACATGGCTATCATATCTCCTCTCAGCCTTCTCTTCTTCAGGCTAAACATGCCCAGTTCCCTAAGCCGCTCCTCATAGGGCTTGTTCTCCAGACCCTTGATCATTTTAGTCGCCCTCCTCTGGACACATTCCAGCTTGTCAATATCTCTCTTGAATTGTGGTGCCCAGAATTGGACACAATATTCCAGATGTGGTCTAACCAAAGCAGAATAGAGGGGTAGCATTACTTCCTTAGATCTAGACACTATTCTCCTGTTGATGCAGGCCAAAATCCCATTGGCTTTTTTTGCCGCCACATCCATTGTTGGCTCATGTTTAACTTGTTGTCCACGAGGACTCCAAGATCTTTTTCACACGTACTGCTCTCGAGCCAGGCATCCCCCATTCTGTATTTTTGCATTTCATTTTTTCTGCCAAAGTGGAGTATCTTGCATTTGTCACTGTTGAACTTCATTTTGTTAGTTTTGGCCCATCTCTCTAATCTGTCAAGATCGTTTTGAATTCTGCTCCTGTCCTCTGGACTATTGGCTATCCCTCCCAATTTGGTGTCGTCTGCAAACTTGATGATCATGCCTTCTAGCCCTTCATCTAAGTCATTAATAAAGATGTTGAACAGGACCGGGCCCATCTTGAGATGTGTGTTTATTAATGTGGAAATAAAATACAAGCATAAGGGGGGCACAGGCCAAATTTTTAAAAAAATAATTTTCTGAATGAGTCCCAGAATCCTTCAGCTAATATGACCAATGCCCATTCTCAAAGAGCACTTTTTTCTTTTATTATTATTATTATTATTATTATTATTATTATTATTATTATTGGTTTCTGATCAAGAGCACACTTTCAGGACTGGCACAGTCATCTTGCTGCCTTACGCTGGCTGCTCAAAATTCAGCTGCAACTCCTACAGCAGGGGAACATTTGCATGAAATGTGCACAGAAGTCTCCCCATTTTGGAAGCTGTTACTAAACTTGTGAACAGCCAGCAAAAGCTGGTAGGAGTAGACAATTTATGAGGACATGAAACAGAAGCAGCTCCCCGACTATATTGATGGTATCTCTCCTCACACCGGTTCATAAGTTGATTTAAGCAATTAAAGCTATTTTAGCCAATAATTAAAGATAGTTAGCTGATTTAGTTAGTTATTAAAGGTGTAATAATTTCTATGCCCAAAGGGGATCCTGAAGCAATGAACCAGAATTAAAAATAGATTTAATTCACACCCACACACAATAAAAGTGAAAATGTGTATGTATATATGTGGCGGAGGTGTCCAGACTCCTGCCTCCACAAACAGCTATAGTTCCCACTAAGCAGGAGACACCCATGTTGCTCCCTCCACTGACATTGCAAGTTACAGTGAGTGCCATGAACATGTAGCCCAAATCCTGCTAATGTTCTCCACAAACACCATACTGCCCCTCACCCAAGTGAAGGCTTTCCTGCAGGGACAGTTTCAACCTAGATGTTCTGTTTTTCCTCCACATCCTTTCTCCATTGCTGTGGAACTTACATGACCCCAACCAACTCCCTTAACTCTTTTCCTATGGCACACAAAAAACAGCGGAATTGATCAGCAACTGAACAAGAGATTTGGGGAGAATTCACCATGATTTACAGGAGTTGTACTTGACCCACATCCAGAGAGCACTGTTAGCCCAACCATTGATGGATCTGGACCAAACTTGCCACGAATGATGGGATGCAGTACTTTCACTGTGACCCCTCACCGACAATGACTGGGATCAAACTCGGTGCAGAAAAACTCCATGATCAACTGACCATACTACAAGGGTTTGTGGAAATGGACCTTGATTTTGGGAGTTATAGTTGGAGTATATAGTACAATGGACTGGGACCAAACTTGGCACATAGAAGCCCCATGACCAACTGAACATATTGCAGGGGTTTCTGGGAATGGACCTTGATTTTGGGAGTTGTCGTTCACCCACATCCGGAGAACCTGTGACCCCCACCGACTATGGACTGGGACCAAACTTGACACAGAGAAGCCCCATGATGAACTGAACATACTGCAGAGGTTTGGGGGAATGGGCTTTGATTTTGGGAGTTCTAGTTCACCTGCATTCAGAAAGAACTGAACCCAGTCGATGTCAGATCTGGACCAAACTTCGCACACAGATCCAACATGGCCAACTGTGCATACAGGCTTGGTTTGGAGTGACTGACCTTGGATGTGGGAGTTGTAGTTCACCTTTATCCAGAGAGCCCTGAATCCAGCCAATGATGGACCTGGATCAAACTTGGCACACTGCGAATACTGTCAGGATTTGGGAGTGCTTGTCCTGGAAGTCAGGGAATTGTAGTTCATTTTTATCCAGAGAGCACTGAACCCAACCAATGATGGATCTGGACCAAACTTTAGTGATCTTACCTAACATCCCAGGCTACTATATATACGTATAAAATACAATAAGACATACCCAAAAGGGACCCTGAAGCAATGAACAAAAATAGATCAAAATTCAAAATGTTGCTAAAATACATATTATATAATAAAACATTCATTAAAAACCATTACATTGTTTTTAATCCTTAAAAAATAACTTCAAGGCTATGATATATAGTCATTCAATACAACAGGCAACAGCAAAGCTTTTCAGTTCATAAAAACTGTTCACCTACCCAGAAAATGAGAAAAAATTCACCTTGATTCTAAAAGGTGATGAACCGCCAACAGGCAAGCTTCCTTGGGGAGAGTATTCTACAGTTTCGGGAGTAAAAAATACACATTTGGTCCAAAAATGAAATAGGAGGGCTTCAGAAGAAAAGTAATCATATGTGAATAGTGGTGGGAGAGGAGAAATATTTTGTACTTCGCCTTACCACAAATGATTTCTGTTCTGGAACAGCTGTTCCAGGAGCTCCAGATTTATTTGCTGTGTTTAAATGTTTGTTTGCAATCCCAGGCTTGGGATTTTGCAGCAGGGTGGCTTCCTGTTATAGGCTGCAACCATAGGGTAAGCCACCTGCCAATTATAGTTAGGATCCCTGGTCCCGCCCCCTTTTTGCTTTTTGGCGGGAAAGGGCCATTTTTTCAGTTAGTTACAGCAAGAGAAGCAAAGGCAGAGGATGCATACAGACATTCCTCCTGTCCAAAAGCTTCGTCTTTTAAGAGTTCCTGGGGAAGAACAGATTAAAGGCCTCTACGGATTCCCAAAGGGTTCCAGGGAACAGCTTCACAGCCCTGAGGACTTCTGGAGGGAATAACAGCTCTTCATCTAAGTGATTTCAAGTCTGGTGGTACGTCTGTTTGGGTCTGAGACGCAGTTCAGCCGGTAGCAGACTCAAACCAGTCAGGTTTAAGTGCACAGCAGCCTGGGAGGAGCTTTAAAGGGGAATTTTTCTGTTTCTTGAAGATAGTGCCTGTTTCCTGCAAACAAGACTGCAAAAGCCAATAGACTATTTAGAAATTTTACAATTCTTGCTTGTTCATTAATAAAGACTGTTGCATTTAAGCTCCAAGTCTCCTAAAGCTTGCTTAATAGGGAAAGTTCCTCTAAAGGCTCCTTCTCGGGCCCCCGGGCTTCCCGCTGGACGCTAGCCTTGCATCCTCTCTTAAAGCATTTAATTTTAGCTCCAGCGACGACAGAACAATTTCTATCTCTGAGGTTTAGATAAAAGAAATCCAGTCTTCAAAAAAAAAAAGAAAGAAAGAAAAACAAAAAACCTGTAGAGTTTGAACTGGTCTGCCAAACCCTGTCTCTATTAAAGTGATGATTTTGAACCTTGGTGTTACTAGCATGAAATAATCGTGATTGGTACATCTTGATAAAAATACAATGCCTTTAATTAATAAAATAATATGGAAAATATGATGGTAAATATGCTAAGGGAGATTATATTGCTCTGCTGGAACAAGTCATTGCAACCAAAAATATTTATTTCACAGTGTTTTACTAATGAAGCTTTCTTTTTCCTCCCCAGGTTGCAGTTTGTTATTTCTTTTTAACAGTAGAGGCTGAGATTTTTTTAAAAGCAGACAAACACAAGAGATTACAGTGTGCCTTGTTGCGGTCAGACCCAGGACTTTGCAGTCACAGTAATGATTGCAAAGAACATTTCCAAAAAGCCTTAAGATTAAAATGTGTATATGTACGTATGTAAGAATAAGTACCATTTAACACACTGGCACATACTTATGAGTAATGCATCCGCCTCTAAATCTCTGTCAGTCATGTCTTTCTTTCTTTCAGGCAGCAATCATGGCATGCTCAGTTTTTAAAGTACAATGCAATTTTCCTGCTTCTTGGCAGGGGGTTGGACATGAGGTCTCTTCCAACTCTATGATCCTAGACCCTCACAGAGATTGCTAAATAGTAGGGCTGGGCGGTTTCGTTTCGTTAATTCGTAATTCGTTAAAAAATCGTTATTTTTTTTTGTTAACGAAGCGATAACGAACCATTCTGGAGCAGCTTAAAAACGAAACGAATTTTTCAATTCGTTTTGTAAATGCTTCGTATTTCGTTATGTATTCGTTTCGTTATTGGTTTGAGGTCGTTTCGTTATTATTTCCGCATGTCTGGGGCAAGTTTTATAGTTGTTTTTTGTTTAATTAGTGAAAAAAAATTATAATATCACACCAACAGTCAACAACAGAGGGAGAGGGAAGCTTCAGAAGTTCCCCCTGTCCCATTTGGAGGTTTTTTAGCGTATTGCGCGGTCGCGTCCGCCATTAACGAATCGATTAGTTATTGTTTCATTATTGTTTTGTAATTTTTTTTACCATTTACGAAATTTCGTAAATATCGAACTTTTTTTTTAAAAAAATTCGGAATTCTTTTAAATATCAAAACGCAAAAAACCCCAAAAAACGAATCGATTTTAGAAACAAATTTTTCCGTTGTTACCCAGGCCTACTAAATAGTGGTGCCAGGCTTATGCCCATTTTAATAATTTACATACAGCTTAACATAAGTGGATAAATTACAGCAATATCCTTAACATAACTATCTAGAGACTAAGGGCCCTTCCACAAAGCCATATAATCCAGAATATCAAGACAGAAAATCCATAATATCCGCTTTGAACTGGAATATCTGTGTCCACACTGCCATATAATCCAGTTCAATGAAGATTGTATGCAGCTGTGTGGAAGGGTCCAGAGGGAGAGGTGGCAAAAGAAGAGTTGGTTGAGCATAAAGGTCTTTTTAAAGAAGGGGTTAACAGAGACTTTCTTAAATGAGATATGTCTCAATCTAGAGAGTCAGTCTAGAGAGAAATACGATGATGTTGATATAATACACCACTGCTTCTAAAGCTTTGCACCCCAAATTGGTAGAGGCCATCTTACTTGATAGCATCCACAACTTCTTGTGACAGCAATTCCACAATTTAAAAACGTACTCTGTGGACATCTTTATCCCAAATCTCCAACCGTTTAGCACGGTTCAAACTTTTTAAACAGAGGGCCAGGTCATAGTCCCTCAAACTGTTGGAGGGCCGGATTATAATTTGAAAAAAAATGAATGAATTCCTATGCACACTGCACATCTTACTTATAGTGCAAAAAAAATTAAAAACAATATAATAATTAAAACAAAGAACAATCTTAACAAATATAAATTTATTAGTATTTCAATGGGAAATGTGGGCCTGCCTTTGGCTGATGAGATAGGGTTGTTGTTGTTGTTGTTGTTGTTGTGTGCTTTTGAATCGTTATAGACTTAGGTTGACCCTGAGCGAGGGCCGGGTAAATTACCTTGGAGGGCCGCATCCGGCCCCCGGGCCTTAGTTTGAGGACCCCTGGTTTAGCACTTTCAGGTCCCCCTGCCAATATTAAAAAGCAAAAAAACAAACAAAACAAAACAAAAACAAAAATACTCTATTGTCATTTTTTCTAAATCACCCATAATTTATGTACCACTATAAAATGCCTTCATTTATGTTTTTCCTAAGCTAAAAAATGTCTAAAACATTTTATTTGGATCTGGGTTTAACTTCATTATATAGTACAACCCCATACCTGTGGAGTATCCATTCCTAAATTTATCATGGCAACAGAAAATAATGGGGAACCCTACTGAAATGAATCATATTGAAATGAACAAATAACAAACTCTACTGAAATAAAGAACTTCCTCCAGAAATCAACATAACGTTGCTCTGGAAGACCTAGAAAATTCCTAGAGATGTATCCTCTCCAGCATTTCCTTTGGTCCTCCAGGGCAACTACATGGTAAATTCTGATGGAAACTGAAACTGCATATACCAATCCCACAGCTTTGGGTGTTACAGAATCAGTTACTCAGTGAGATTTTAATTTGCAAATTGACTTTTCTTCAAACATTTCTAGAATGTTTGATGGGGTTACTCTCCACCTGAAGTCACAGTTTCTCAACTTGGGGGTGGTCCTGGACTCATAGCTGACCCTAGAACCTCAGATGTAGGCAGTGGCCAGGAGTCCCTTTGCACAACTAAAACTTGTGTGCCAACTGTGTCCATACCTTGGTAGACACCAGATCTAGCCATGGTAGTACATGCCTTAGTTATATCCCAACTGGACTACTGCAATGCGCTCTACTTGGGGCTACCTTTAAAGACTGCTCAGAAGCTTCCAACTGGTACAAAGGTCAGCTGCCAGGTTATTAACAGGAATGCAGTACAGGGAGAAAACCCCTCTCATGTTACGGCAGTTCCACTGGCTCCCAATTTGCTACTAGGCAAAATTTAAAGTACTTGTCATTGCCTTTGAAGCCCTAAATGATTCGCCTCTCCTCATATTAATCTGCCTAGACACTGTGATCATCGGGAGAGGCCTTTCTCTCCATCCCACCCTCATCCCAAACCCAGCTAGTGGAGATGAAAGACAGGGCCTTCTCTACAATTGCCCCTCGTCTCTGGAGCTCCCTCCTGAAAGACATCAGAATGCTCCCATCGCTCCCCTCTTTCAGGAAACAACTGAAAACCTTCCTATGTTCCCAAGTGTATGGTGAAATGAATGACTGACAATTTGATGCCATAACAAATAAACAGATACAACAATATAACAGCAATGTAAAACAATAGAAAAGACATGGCTCTATAGCCCGAAAAAACCCACAAGAACCTAGTGATTCCAGCCATGAAAGCCTTCGACAATACAATAGAAAAAAACACTAATTAAAACAATTAAAAGCATTATTGTCAGCCATATAAACCATTCCAGTCCAAATCCACATCCAAAGTGCTGTTATACCTGCTGTCCAAAAGCCTGGTCCCAGAACCATGATTTCAATTTCTTCCTAAAAGACCGGAGCGATGAAGACGACCTTATCTCGCTGGGAAGCGAGTTCCACAGGCAGGGGGCAATTGCCAAGAAGGCCCTGTCTCTTGTCCCCACCAAACGCATTTGAGGAGCTGGAGGGACAGAGAGCAGGGTCTCCCCGGATGATCTTAAATTGCAAAGTGGGATGTAGAGGGAGATACGTTAGGACAAGTAAGCTGGGCCAGAACTGTATAGGGCTTTATAGGCCAAAACCAGCACTCTGAATTATGGATACCGCTTTTAATTTATTAATGTTGTTTAAATGTGTTTTATGGGATGGTTGTTATTACTGCTTTTATAACTATTTGTTTTATACTATTTAAATTGTATCGTATTTAAACTGTATTACTTATTTATTACTGTACAAGGCATTGAATATTTGCCTTTTTGTGTCTGTTAGCCCCCCTGAGAGACTGGGCGGGATATAAATAAACTTTTGTTGTTGTGTTTTTTTAAAAAAACCTTTTTAAACATCCAAATTGTAGAGTAATACTCCTCAAGAAAGGTTGTTTACTTGGAATGAACTTACTTTCTTTCTCATATGCAGCAGATCTAGTGGCAAACCAGTATTGATCTCATAATGATTTTAGCCATGTCTTCTCCCCATGACTCCTTGTAATAATTTTATTTTGGTAACAGTACTAAAATGATCTATTAGGGTTCGCGTCCAACTTACTTACACATCTTACAGTTTTGAACAATCACTTCCGGGGTGAAGAAAATATTCTGTAACATGAGTGTGGTCTCACATATTCATGTTAAAATCCTAGAAGTCAGTTCTAGAAGATGGTTAAATGATTTGATGGAAGGAGTTCAGATTCTGAAGAAGGTTACTTTAAGATATAGTGTTAAATAGGTTGAAGGAGTCATCAACAGATGTTGCTGAGATTACTGAGTTTTTGTGATTGGTCCAGAAATTATTTCAAAGCAGGAAATTTCATAAGAATTTTGCTTAAAATGATGTGTCTGTTACTTCTCTACATTTCATAACATTATTTCAAAACAGTCCCTTGAATGTGTTGCGACAGGCAACTTACACAATCTGTTTAAAAGGTAGAAATGGTTAACAATTCAGAAGAGAAGAGGGAACAAGATAAAATACAACTGACTCCCATAAATTGAACCCAATGAAAGAACTGACTCTAAGGCTGCACTGTGCTCCTCGTAATAGAACGAGATGATAAAACAATCAAATACTATGATCACGTGCTCTGTAGAATCAATCCTTAGTGTCCATTACTCACAGAATGACAATTCCCAGGTGTCCTTGGGAAGAAACAATGACTGCAATTATCTACTGCAACGTAGACATTTTGAATGCAGAAATACAGGTAGCTGAGCCGTTTACCATTCCCAAGACCTATCATAAAGCTACAAAAATCCCCCAAACACCACCATTCATGCCTGGAGGAGAGGAAATAGCAGAAGCATTTGGCTATGTCACTGTACCAATGAAGCAATTATATCATCTTATGGGGTCAACTGGAGTTCTCTGGAACCCAATGATTGAGGTAATCATTCTGAGTTTTAGAACAGGGATATGGTCAAACATGTATGTCATACCTTCCCCACCCTCTTCTGGACATGACTGTCGAGGGGAGGTGCATGAGTGGCTCTATGATAGATCTCAGAGGCCTGTGGTCAGTATGGTCAGCCTCTCTGATGACAAAAAAGACATATGTAGATATAGGGTTAATTTACACCTGAGTTTTCCATTAACAGGCTGCCATCAAAAATATTTTTCTAGCTACTGCCACCTAACACACACACAGTTAATATCCAATGCAGTTTTAGACCCCACCACTCACAGTGATTGGATTAGATCCCTTCTCAAAAATGGGCAACAATTGCATCTCTTTAACAGAATCAATCCAATTGAAGCCCCATAGTTTCAAAGAAAGGTACTGCCACAAAAGCCTTTAATTATGAATTATTCTTTTTGCTGCCAATTTTAAAAAGAATTATGTGTCCTAAATACAGTAAGCTCTCCACATTTGTGGCTCCTCCAGTCAAATTCTATAGTGAGTTTCCAGGGGATGTTTTCCATAGGGTTTGCCCATAGGACCTAAAGATTTCCAAGGAAATGCTGACATATATCATGCTTGCAAAGAGAGAGTTTTAGTCTGTGCCAAAGATCACGATACACAATTCACATTTTGCTGGTGCATCAGCAAGGAATGAAAAAGTAGAAAGGGGAAATGGCGAGACATTGCATAAGAGCTAAGTGAGATCATCAAGGGAAGGGCTTGGGTCTGCTCTAAATAGAGCACAAGAGCGCCACTCTGCACTCACATTCATTCCACAGGGGAACATGTCACAATAAAAAGAGAAACAAGACAAACACGTAAATTCAACATGAGGCCTTCTTACGGCTGGATTGGGTGTCTTTAATCTTTCACTCTTCTACTCCATTATTAAGTTACTATACAACATAATATTCAAAAACCGAAAAAGTATAGATACATCCCTGAAACAACATACTGTCATTGCTCTGTATCAGCAGATTCTGCAACCATGGATTCAACCATCTAGATTTTGAAAATATTTTTGTAAATTCTCCCCTCAAAAAAAATATTTTTGCCGTGCTATTTTAAAGGACACCAATTTACCAGGCCACCTGAACATCCATGGATTTTGGTATCCATTGAGAGGGGAAGTCCTAGAACCAAATTCAAGTAGATGCTGGGATTCCCAACCTACTCTATTCTACTTAGACACAATGTTCTATATATAGACCTAAACAATCAAATCATGCAGAAGTAAGCATGGCAATCTTATTCTAAGAAAGAGTTGAGAACCACTGCTGTAATAGATTACTTACTCAATCCAAATGGCCTCTACCACCTTTCCCAAGAAACTCAGAACATGTGTGCACTCATCTAGGAAGGGGGTATTCACAGTGCTGAACCCGATCTCCAAGATAAGTTCAGTACCATACATAGTTCCTCAGGAGTTAACATTAAAACCCAATAGGTATTAACCACTCCAGTGACATAAATGTAATCAGCCATTACTGAGTGCAAACTCATCTGTGTATGTGCCTCATTCTACATTCCCCAGTAGCCCCACTAGAGATGGGGAGGCCTGAAAAAAAAACCCCAGAAAAATTGAGGAACAACTGGGGAGAGAGGGCAGAATATAAATAATGTGGGTTTTTTTAACTGACATAAAAACACAGTATGTCACAGCAAACAAGATATATATGTTGGATTTCGTATCACAAAATCACAAGTCGAACACTTCCCAAGCGTCTAGGACTGTGTGATGTATTTTCGAATGATGCACGCAGATCCAAGTAAGGTGGCCTTTTACAGTTGTCAGATCGTGATTTTGTCAGTGTTTATTGTTTCTGAAGGTCGGCTGAGATCTTTTGGCACGGCACCCAGTGTGCCGATTACCACTGGGACCACCTGTGCTGGTTTATGCCAGAGTCTTTGCAGTTCGATTTTGAGGTCTTGATAACGGCTGAGTTTTTCCTGTTGTTTTTCATCAATTCAGCTCTCACCTGGTTTGGAGACATCAACAATCCAAACTTTTTTTCTTTTCCATAATCGTGATGTCTGGCTTATTATGCTCCAAAAATGGATTCAAAAGTCCCACAGTATTTTCACATGTTCATTTTCCACTACCTTTGCAGGTTTATTCCCACCAATTCTTTTCTGCTGGCAGATGGTACTTGTGACATAAGTTCGAGTGAATCATTTGGGCCACAGAGTTTTTTTTTAAATAATTTTTATTATTTTATCATAGTTAATACATTTGTTATACATTTGTTTTACAGCAGATACATATTATTCAATACACCTAACATCCTTTGGCATCTAGTATTATTATTCTGCTTAAACATGGGCCACAGAGTTGTGCCTTTGTAGTCTGCCTGTGCAATTTTCTTGCAACAGCTGAGGATATGGTCCATGGTTTCATCAGCTTCCTTGCACAGTCTGCATTTTGGGTAATCAGCTAATTTTTCAATCCTGGCCTTAATTGCATTTGTCCTGATGGCTTGCTCCTGGGCTGCAAGAATCAGGCCTTCTGTCTCGTTCTCCAGTGTTCCATTCATAAGTCATAACCAAGTCTTCTCCCTGTCAACTTTTCCTTCGATTTTGTCAAGGAACTACCCATGTGATGCTTTGTTGTGCCACCTGTCAACTCTGGTTTGTAGTGCAGTTTTCTTGTTCTGATTGTCTGTCTGCTGTGCTTTGAGAAGTTTCCGATTACTCACTTCAATTAAATCAGGTTGTTGGCTTTCCTTTACATATTCTGCTGGGGTGTGTTTTTCTTCTTCAACAGCTTATTATTGTTGTTGTTGTTGTTGATATTAAACTTTTTTCTCATTTTTTTCTGTTTTTTCCAGGCCTTCCCATCTCTAAGTCCCATCAAGTCATTTCACATCAAAGTTATGGCTGGCTGAAGAAAAAGGACTAGGGATGAAGGGCAAGTAAGAATTGCATAAGAAACACAGCTCTATTTTATATACTTTTTATACAGTTTTCTCAGAATCTAACTGGTAAATGTTGTATTGTTTAGGTATATTTAAGCACCATTAATATTAACAAATCTATAACAGCATGAGGTTTTTAAAGATATAGCTCAGTTAATAAAGTGGATGTATTTTTATGGGCATTATTACTGTAATAGAAAATGTGGAACACCCCCCCCCCCCCCCCCCAGTTACACCACCTCCACTGGCTGCCAGTCGCTACTGAGCACAATTCAAAGTACTGGCTTTAGCCTATAAAACCCTAAACAGTTCTGGCCCAGCTTACCTAACTGAACATATCTCTACGAACCATCTCAGAGGTTAAGATCACCTGCTCTTGGTCCCACCTCCCTCGCATGTGCAACTGGTAGGGACAAAAGACAGGGCCTTCTCAGTGGTAGCTCCTCGACTATGGAACGCTCTCCCCAACAACATTAGCTCAATGCCCTCCCTCCCAGCCTTCAGAAAAAAAGTAAAAACTTGGCTACTCTTCTTGGCATAGCAGGTCTAAACTTTTTCCACATTTAAAATAAGAGTTTTCAGACTGACAACTATTGTAACTAAAAACTACACTTAAAATAGTCATTAAAATAAATTATTATAAATCAACTCAATTAATTAAAGGACTTATTCAACTCACCTAGTTACCTGCCATTCAATGTGGTCATTCACTTCACAAAAAATGGTCTACTCCAGGACTGAGGAAAGTAAATCTCATGAGTTGTATATAGCTCCTAAGGCTATTTTACCCACATCTCAATAAGTTTCTCAAACCCTCATTTTTATCTGCCACCCAGTGCCATAGGGGGTAATTTTGTCATGCTCTGATGGACGCACAGGTTTATGTCCAGGAGTCAGACCAGGAAGATTTTTTGAAAGCAAATTTTAAGCATCATTGGCCTAAAATGACCAGAGGGGACATGGGGGGAATAGTACGGTAAGAAATTGATACGATTGTTCTCATGTAGGATCAAAAAAGTTGGAGGAATAGTTTAAGGCAAAGAGACAATACAGAAAAGCAGATGGAAAATCCCCCACACCTTGACACATAAAAGAACTTGTCACCATGTCATCGATGCTGCTAATTGTTCTACTGGGTTACAAATTAAAATGATTTGGTTATCACTTTTTTTAAAAAAATGTGCATGAAACAATGTTTGTATACATTGAACCATCAGAAAGCATGGTATCTCAGTCATCCCTGTGGACATTTTGGAGTTCTGGAATTTTAGATAAAGGTTGCTCTGCCTGGACCTGAGTTGGATCTAGAAAAGCAACATGCAAATAACCCCCTGGGGCCATGAAGCTCACAGAGATGACCCTGGGTGAGATTCTCCCCCCCCCCCCCCCCCGCAAGGTACTTTATTCTTATTGTCATAAGAACAGAGCAAAAATCATGTGCATTACCCTTGGGGAAAGGATTAAATCACTTAAAAAATAAAGTCAGCAGTATTTTACTTTAGTTGAACCTGGCACAGAGACTTGTCTCCAAAACAGCACTCTAAGGTTGTGTCATACGTCAACGACATTTTGCAATCTATGCTCAATACTGAGGTTTATGTAATAATTTTGCTGTTTTCTGAGACTGCAATCAGTTTCCCTATGTATCCAAAATGTCAAGTTGGGCTTAAAAAAAAAACCCAGGAATGCAAATATTAATATTAGATTACAGGTTGTTTTTATCAAGAGGCAGAAGGAGAAATAATTGAAGCCTGGAATGTAGTACACTGGGGTCACAGATAAACAGAGGACAGGAACACACAAACATTTTACAAATTACATTGGCACTTGAGTAAGCAAAGGAAGATAGCTGACCATTAATACAATTCAGTCCCTCATACATTCACCCAAAGCTGTTTCCCACCTTGCTCAACTATGGTTACTCTCAGGTAAGTATGCAAGGGATTTCAGTCTCAATAATAAAGCAGATCTTTGCCACTTCAAACACACATTAAAATCTTTGGCTTTCCCTCTTTCTTCTTCTTCTCTTTTTTGCACCATCAGCTTCACTGGATAGGCCATGCCCCCCTTTTGCCTGATTATCATCTCCCAAAGCACCTTTATACTTTATTCTGTGCTCAAGAATGGAAAATGAAATGTTAGTAGACAATAAAAGAGATTTAAAGATGGGCTTAAAGCTAACCTTACAAAATGTGGTATAAATATCAAGAACTGGGAAGTCCTGGCCCACCAGCACTCTAACTGGAAATCACTTGATACCAACCGCACTGTGGATTTTGAAGAGGAAGGTGTGTCAGGCAAACCCTTGATGTGACCTCCTTCCATTTGGAAACCTATGTCCTCATTGCAAAATAAATTGTGGATCAAGAATAGGTTTCTGCAGTCATTTACTGACCCGCTAAGGCAGTGGTTCTCAACCTTCCTAATGCCATGACCCCTTAATACAGTTTCTCATATTGTGGTGACCCCCAACCATAAAATTAGTTTCGTTGCTACTTCATACCTGTCATTTTGCTGCTGTTATGAACAGTCATGTAAATATCCGATATGCAGGTTGTATTTTCATATACTGGACCAAATTTGGCAGAAATACCCAATACACTCAAATTTGAATACTGGTGGGATTGGGGGAGGGTATTGATTTTGTCCTGTGGGAGTTGTAGTTGCTGGGATTTATAGTTCACCTACAATCAAAGAGCATTTTGAACTCTACCAACGATTGAACTGAATCAAACTTGGCATAACAGGACTCCCGTGACCAACAGAAAATACTGGAAGGGTTTGGTGGGCACTGACCTTGAGTTTTGGGAGTTGTAGTTCACCTACATCCAGAGAGCATTGTGGACTCAAACAATGATGCATTTGGAGCAAACATGGCACAAATACTCAATATGCCCAAATGTGAACACTGGTGGAGTTTGGGGGAAATAGACCTTGACATTTGGAAGTTGTAGTTGCTAGGATGTATAGTTCACATACAAGGAAAGAGTATTCTGAACCCCACCAGAATTGGGCCAAACTTCCCACACAGAAACCCATGACCAACAGAAAATACTGGGTTTTTTTATGGTCTTTGGCGACCCCTCTGACATCCCCTCGCGACCCCTCCAGGGGTCCCGACCCCCAGGTTGAGAAACTCTGCGCTAAGGCTCCACCCATGGAAGACAATAATTCTTGGTGACAAATGGTTGCCTATAGTAGTTTTTTTTTTGTCGTGTCAGGAGTAACTTGAGAAACTGCAAGTCGTTTCTGGTGTGAGAGAATTGGCCGTCTGCAAGGATGTTGCCCAGGGGACGCCCGGGTGATGTGATGTTTTTATCATCCTTGTGGGAGGTTCTCTCATGTCCCCGCATGAGGAGCTGGAGCTGATAGAGGGAGCTCATCCGCCTCTCCCTGGATTCGAACCTGTGACCTTCAGTCCTGCCGGCACAGGGGTTTAACAAACTGTGCCACCAGGGGCTCCACCTATAGTAGTAATACCATCTGGAAATTCTTTACAGAGATTGATAAGCCTTGCAATCTCTACTGTTGCATGGATAACGCATTCCTTTGGCTATTATGACTTTTTCCCATTTCTAATCTAAGGACTGTGGTAAAATGTACTTTGGCCTAGCAGTCTTCTCTGAGATACCTTGAAAATAAGAGTTCTTTGTAACAACATTTCCCTAATTGATCTGTGCATGTTGGAAGATGTGTGCCTGGCATGCAAAGGCCTGCTGGGTGGCAAACCATTGGGGCAAGCTCAGCTCTTTAACAAGCTCTGGCCAGAAAAATGTGTGGAAATGGCAGCTGGTCTCTGGATGTCCAACTTCAGACCGAGAAAGGATTCTATATCCACCCAGTGAGGGGTAGAAAGAGAAGCCCAGGCCAATTATTCTTAAGAGTATCCAGAAATACCAATGTTAACCTGTACGTGCCAAAACAAGCAAGGGCTGTGTAAAAACGCATTCAGATTGCACAACCTTCCATGGCACAAAAAGGCTAATTCTTTCTTTGTTGAGACAGTATCTACACTGTCATATTATGCAGACTGAATTAGTGTGGACCCATATAACTAGGAAGAAGGTGTAATATTATATTATGCAATATAAAATGTTTATATGTAACAGCTGTCGATTATTATTATCATATATATATATATATATATATATATATATATATATATATATATAAAATGCTCTGTGCATAATGAGTACCTTAAAAATAAAAGAACCAATGAATGAAATCACACCAAATTTGGCAACAAAACGTCTCACAACACAAGGAGTGACCATCACTCAAAAAATTATGATTTTGTCATTTGGGAGTTGTAGTTGCTGGGATTTATAGTTCACCTACAATCAAAGAGCATTCTGAACTCCATCAACGATGGAATTGAACCAAACTTGGCACACAGAACTCCCATGACCAACAGAATATACAGAAAATACTGGAAAATATTGCTGGGCATTGACCTTGAGTTTGGGAGTTGTAGTTCACCTACATCCAGAGAGCACTGTGGACTCTAACAATGATGGATCTGGACCAAACTTGGCACAAGCACTCAATACGCCCAAATATGAACACAGATGGAGTTTGGGGGAAATAGACCTTGACATTTGGGAGTTGTAGTTACTGGGCTTCACAGTTCACCTACAATCAAAGAACATTCTGAACCCCACGGACGACAGAATCGGGGTAAACTTCCCACACAGAACCCCCATGACCAACAGAAAATACTTAAGGCCATCCAATCCAACTCCGTCCATTAGGGCAACGTAATCTAAGTCCTCCTGACAAAGAGCCATCCAGCCATAGAATCATAGAATCACAGAATCAAAGAGTTGGAAGAGACCTCATGGGCCATCCAGTCCAACCCCCTGCCAAGAAGCAGGAATATTGCATTCCAATCACCCCTGACAGATGGCCATCCAGCCTCTGCTTAAAAGCCTCCAAAGAAGGAGCCTCCACCACACTCCGGGGCAGAGAGTTCCACTGCTGAACGGAGATAGAGATAGATAGATAGATAGATAGATAGATAGATAGATAGATATGATTCTCACACACAGAGATCATAGATTTGAAAGGGACCCTTAAAGTGATATGTTGCATGTTCCAGGGTGGGCAAACCAGACACTCTTCACATCAACACTGACAAAGAAACAGCAAGAAGGCATTTACCCACAAGCAGACATGTAGTCCACGAGAAGGCCTTACTGCTACATTATTTAAACTGTTATGTTTATTCATATCATGATCTGATCACCATGTTCCATATATCCCATATGCATGGGGTATCGATACAAAAGGTTTGCTACGGTACACCCTCTTTCACTCAGACTCAGCCCCCCCCCCCCCCCCAATCAAACTCAGCTCTCCCCGAATCAATATCCTGGCTACGGGCCTGCCCACAAGCATAAAGAATCATAGAATCATAGAATCAAAGAGTTGGAAGAGACCTCATGGGCCATCCAGTCCAACCCCCTGCCAAGAAGCAGGAATATTGCATTCAAATCACCCCTGACAGATGGCCATCCAGCCTCTGCTTAAAAACTTCCAAAGAAGGAGCCTCCACCACACTCCAGGGCAGAGAGTTCCACTGCTGAACGGCTCTCACAGTCAGGAAGTTCTTCCTCATGTTCAGATGGAATCTCCTCTCTTGTAGTTTGAAGCCATTGTTCCGCGTCCTAGTCTCCAAGGAAGCAGAAAACAAGCTTGCTCCCTCCTCCCTGTGGCTTCCTCTCACATATTTATACATGGCTATCATATCTCCTCTCAGCCTTCTCTTCTTCAGGCCAGGCCCGTAGCCAGGATTTCGTTTCGGGGGGGGGGGGTGATTTTTTTTTCAGGGAGGGTTTCGGGGGGGGGGGGGCTGAGTCTGAGTGAAAGAGGGTCTAGCCTAGCAAACCTTTTGTATCATTACCCCAATACCCCCATGCATATGGGATATATTGAGTATGGTGATCAGATCATGATATGAATAAACATAACAGTTTAAATAATGCACCAATAAGGCCTTTTCGTGAACCACCATGAAAATTTCGGGGGGGGGGGGGGCTGAAGCCCCCCGAGCCGCCCCCCTGGCTACATGCCTGCTTCAGGCTAAACATGCCCAGTTCCCTAAGCCGCTCCTCATAGGGCTTGTTCTCCAGACCCTTGATCATTTTAGTCACCCTCCTCTGGACACATTCCAGCTTGTCAATATCTCTCTTGAATTGTGGTGCCCAGAATTGGACACAATATTCCAGATGTGGTCTAACCAAAGCAGAATAGAGGGGTAGCATTACTTCCTTAGATCTAGACACTATGCTCCTATTGATGCAGGAAATTACATATATTAGAAACCAACACTTTCTCGTTAATTTATTATCCAGATCAACAAACTGGGCCACAGCAACGCGTGGCAGGGGACAGCTAGTCTATTTAATAAAAATACAATGCGGTTTAACTGAATTGCACTAGATGGCTGTATGGGTGCAGCCGGAGTCTGGCCCTCCCATCCCCAAAGAATGTCTGGACCTGCAGCTTCGGATGGATCTACACTGCCACACAATTCAGCTTGAACTGAATGATCATCAAGTTTGCAGACGACACCAAATTGGGAGGGATAGCCAATAGTACAGAGGACAGGAGCAGAATTCAAAACGATCTTGACAGATTAGAGAGATGGGCCAAAACTAACAAAATGAAGTTCAACAGTGACAAATGCAAAATACTCCACTTTGGCAGAAAAAATGAAATGCAAAGATACAGAATGGGGGACAATGCCTGGCTCGAGAGCAGTACGTGTGAAAAAGATCTTGGAGTCCTTGTGGACAACAAGTTAAACATGAGCCAACAATGTGATGTGGCGGCAAAAAAAGCCAATGGGACTTTGGCCTGCATCAATAGGAGCATAGTGTCTAGATCTAAGGAAGTAATGCTACCCCTCTATTCTGCTTTGGTTAGACCACATCTGGAATATTGTGTCCAATTCTGGGCACCACAATTCAAGAGAGATATTGACAAGCTGGAATGTGTCCAGAGGAGGGCGACTAAAATGATCAAGGGTCTGGAGAACAAGCCCTATGAGGAGCGGCTTAGGGAACTGGGCATGTTTAGCCTGAAGAAGAGAAGGCTGAGAGGAGATATGATAGCCATGTATAAATATGTGAGAGGAAGCCACAGGGAGGAGGGAGCAAGCTTGTTTTCTGCTTCCTTGGAGACTAGGACGCGGAACAATGGCTTCAAACTACAAGAGAGGAGATTCCATCTGAACATTAGGAAGAACTTCCTGACTGTGAGAGCCGTTCAGCAGTGGAACTCTCTGCCCCGGAGTGTGGTGGAGGCTCCTTCTTTGGAAGCTTTTAAGCAGAGGCTGGATGGCCATCTGTCAGGGGTGATTTGAATGCAATATTCCTGCTTCTTGGCAGGGGGTTGGACTGGATGGCCCATGAGGTCTCTTCCAACTCTTTGATTCTATGATTCTATGATTCTATGAACTGCATTATATGGTAAGTACACAGCCTGAAGTGCATTGCATACGGCCGTACAATGCAGCTCAAAGTGCATGATGTGGCACAACTCACAAGCCGACAAACTTAAGTCGGAGAGCAAGTTTATCTTTACTCCGACCCGAGGTTGAAAAAACAAGCGTCTCCAAAGAGCTGGGGCAAAGGGCTTCCTTCTTTCGCTACGGCTCTCCCTGTCCCCTTCCTCCCGGCTAACAAAAACCCGGTTCCTCCCCTCCAAAATCCCCACAAGCATCGGCTTACGGTCCCCACTAGATTGTGCCTGGCTTGCCGACTCCACCGTCCTGCTCTCCCCTTTCGGGTCTCTTCCGGCTCTCTTTCCCCTCGTTTTTCACTGGAGCTGGACGGGGTGAGTTCCCATTCGCACTTGGAAGGCGGGGAGGGTGGAGGCGGGGAGTCCAACAGGCTCCGGATTTTAAGGTAGCGCCGGAGATCGTGGCGCAGAATCAGGAAAAGGCAGGAGGGAGAAGAGGGTCGGCGGAGAGCGGCTCCTGCAGCTGCCACGTCATTGGAAACAGTCTTCTTCTGAGGAAGTGTTTATTTATCGTGTCAAGGGCAACCAGACAATTGTATTACATTTCTAACAGAACAAAACAAACAAACAGACAAAAAACCCACAGAATTTGCAAGCCTGGTAGTTGATTAAATGTCTTGTCGAAGGCTTTCATGGCTGGAATCACTAGGTTCTTGTGGGTTTTTTCGGGCTATAGAGCCATGTTCTAGAGGCATTTCTCCTGACGTTTCGCCTGCATCTATGGCAAGCATCCTCAGAGGTTGTGAAGGTCTGTTGGAAGTAGGAAAAATGGGTTTATATATCTGTGGAATGGCTGGGGTGGGGCAAGGAGCTCTTCCCTGCTGCAGTTAGGTGTGAATGTTTAGCTGATCACCTTCATTAGCATTTGAAGGCCTGCCTGAGTCTGGGAAAATCTGTTGCTGGGAGGTGTTAATCTGTGCCTGGTTTTTTCCTCTCTGTTGTTTAGCTGTTATAATTTTAGAGTTTTTTAATACTGGTAGCCAGATTTTGTTCATTTTCATGGTCTCTTCCTTTCTGTTGAAATTGTCCACATGCTTGTGGATTTCAATGGCTTCTCTGTGTAGTCTGACATGGTGGTTGTTGGTGTGGTCCAGCATTTCTGTGTTCTCAAATAATATGCTGTGTCCAGGCTGGTTCATCAGGTGCTCTGCTATGGCTGACTTCTCTGGCTGAAGTAGTCTGCAGTGCCTTTCATGTTCCTTGATGCGTGTCTGGGCGCTGCGTTTGGTGGTCCCTATGTAGACTTGTCCACAGCTGCATGGTATCCGGTAGACTCCTGCAGAGGTGAGAGGATCCCTCTTGTCCTTTGCTGAACGTAGCATTTGTTGGATTTTCTTGGTGGGTTTGTAGATTGTTTGTATGTTGTGTTTCCTCATCAGCTTCCCTATGCGATCAGTGGTTCCCTTGATGTATGGCAGGAACACTTTTCCTCTGGGTGGATCTTCATCTTTACTCTCGTGGCTTGTTCTTGGTCTTGCAGCTCTTCTGATGTCTGAGGTGGAGTATCCATTGGCCTGGAGAGCCCAGTTGAGGTGGTTAAATGTCCTTTGACCAGTATCTGGCCACTTGTAGTGCAGCTGGTGTTGCTGCAAGGAGGTCCTCCATTGTGCATGTAGCAGGGCTCAGGTTGCATTGCAGCAGGTGGTCATAGAATCATAGAATCAAAGAGTTGGAAGAGATCTCATGGGCCATCCAGTCCAACCCCCTGCCAAGAAGCAGGAATATTGCATTCAAATACAACCCCCCTGTTGCGCCAACTCCACTGGCTACCAATCTGCTACCGGGCTGAATTCAAAGTGCTGGCGTTGGCCTTTAAAGCCCTAAACGGTTCCGGGCCCAAGCTACCTATCCGACCGCATCTCTGCCTATGAACCCACCAGGACTTTGAGATCTTCCGGGGAGACCCTGCTCTCGATCCCGCCTGCTTCTCAAGCTCGGCTGGCGGGGACGAGAGATAGGGCCTTCTCGGTGATGGCTCCTCGGCTGTGGAACGCCCTTCCTATGGACATTAGACTAGCACCATCTCTAATGGTATTCCGCAAAAAAGTGAAGACCTGGCTGTTTGAGCAGGCATTCGAATAATTAGTGCACTGATTGGTTAATGAACACTGGAATGAAACAATGGATGACGAATCTGGAACATGTTTTTGATGACGAGACAACAGTGAATGGGTATTGTAGTAACTGTTTATTAATTGTGTAATGTGTTAGGTTGTTAACTGTTTCTATACTGTAGCACTGAATTTTTGCTGTTCGTATTTGTTGTGAACCGCTGTGAGTCGCCTTCGGGCTGAGAACAGCAGTATATAAGCAAGGTAAATAAATAAATAAATAAATAAATAAATCACCCCTGACAAATGGCCATCCAGCCTCTGCTTAAAAGCTTCCAAAGAAGGAGCCTCCACCACACTCTGGGGCAGAGAGTCCCACTGCTGAACGGCTCTCACAGTCAGGAAGTTCTTTCTCATGTTCAGATGGAATCTCCTCTCTTGTCGTTTGAAGCCATTGTTCCGCGTCCTAGTCTCCAAGGAAGCAGAAAACAAGCTTGCTCCCTCCTCCCTGTGGCTTCCTCTCACATATTTATACATGGCTATCATATCTCCTCTCAGCCTTCTCTTCTTCAGGCTAAACATGCCCAGTTCCCTAAGCCGCTCCTCATAGGGCTTGTTCTCCAGACCCTTGATCATTTTAGTCGCCCTCCTCTGGACACATTCCAGCTTGTCAATATCTCTCTTGAATCAGTGGTTTGCTCTTCTCCACACTCGCATGTCGTGGACTCCACTTTGTAGCCCCATTTCTTAAGGTTGGCTTTGCATCTCGTGGTGCCAGAGCGCAGTCTGTTCAGCGCCTTCCAAGTCGCCCAGTGTTCTGTGTGCCCAGGGGGGAGTCTCTCATTTGGTATCAGCCATTGCTTGAGGTTCTGGGTTTGAGCCTGCCACTTTTGGACTCTCACTTGCTGAGGTGTTCCAGCAAGTGTCCCTGTAGATATTAGGAAACTTTTTCTTGATTTAAGTTGTTGAAGTGCTGGCTGATACCCAAATAGGTGATGAGCTGGAGATGTCACTGCCTTGGTCCTTTCACTATTGGCTCTTTCCCAGTGGATGTCAGGTGGTGCAATACTGACTAAGTGTAATTTCTCCAGTGATGTAGAGCACAGACACCCCGTGATAATGCGGCATGTCTCATTAAGAGCCACATCTACTGTTTTAGCGTAGTGAAATGTGTTCCACCCTGGACATACATACTCAGCAGCAGAGTAGCATAGCGCACAATGTCTTCACTGTGTCTGGTTGTGATCCCCAGATTGTGCCAGTCAGCTTTCGTATGATATTGTTTCTAGCACCCACCTTTTGCTTGATGTTCAGGCAGGGCTTCTTGTAGGTCAGAGTGACTCCCAGGTAGGCCAGAGTGACTCCCACACTGAATGCATGGCCTTTGGGTCCAAAGGCAGCTCCACTGGGGTTGCCAAACTGCCCTGTCCCTTTCTGGCAGAGCTTTCCAAACATTTCCTGTTGGGGGACACGCTCTTTAACAGGGATCAGTTTGCACACAGTCATTTGGTTTTACTAGCAAAGCAGAGGATAACCCAGACTCGGGCAAACTTTGGCCCTCCTGCTGTTTTGGATTTCAGCTCCCAGAAATCCCAACCAGCTTATACAGGATCAAATCTTAAATGCCTTTCTCATTCACCACAATTCACGTTGAGGAATAATAATACAGCTCAGAGTAGAAAGTATTGGAAATGACAATCTTCATCAAATCTTATCTAGCAATCTGTTTGTCTATTATCTTGTTGCTTACTGTTTCCTGTATGTATGTTTTGGTGTGCAGCTTCCTTTACTCTATGGCAGGGGTCCTCAAACTAAGGCCCGGGTCCGGATACAGCCCTCCAAGGTGATTTACAGAGCCCTTGCTCAGAGTCAACCTAAGTCTGAAATGACTTGAAAGCACACAACAACAATCCTATCTCATCAGCCAAAAGCAGGCCCATGCCTCCCATTGAAATACTAATAAGTTTATATTCATAGAATCATAGAGTTGGAAGAGACCTCCTGGGCCATCCAGTCCAACCCCCTGCCAAGAAGCAGGAATATTGCATTCAAAGCACCCCCGACAGATGGCCATCCAGCCTCTGTTTAAAAGCTTCCAAGGAAGGAGCCTCCACCACACTCCGGAGCAGAGAGTTCCACTCTTGAACGGCTCTCACAGTTCTTCCTCATGTTCAGATGGAATCTCCTTTCTTGTAATTTGAAGCCATTGCTCCGCGTCCTAGTCTCCAGGGCAGCAGAAAACACGTTCGCTCCCTCCTCCCTGTGACTTTCTCTCACATATTTATACATGGCTATCATGTCTCCTCTCAGCCTTCTCTTCTTCAGGCTAAACATACCCAGCTCCTTAAGCCGTTCCTCATAGGGCTTGTTAAATTTGTTCTTCATTTTAATTATTGTATTGTTTTAAAGTGTTTTTGCACTACAAATAAGATATGTGCAGTGTGCATAGGAATTAATTCATTATTTTTTCAAATTATATTGAGGGACTTTGACCCGGCCCTCTGTTTAAAATGTTTGAGGACCCATGCTGTATGGTTTCTGAAAAGGGGCTGCAGATTACATGCTCCCTCTCTCCCTCTCTCTCTCTCTCTCCTTTTGACTATGTGACCTGTTGATAGCTGCTTTGTTACAGGAGAGACACCCTGGAGGCCTGATACAGGGAACCATCTCAAAGAACACACCAAATTGGGATAGATAGCCAATACCCCAGGAGACAGGAGCAAAATTCGAAACAATCTGAACAGATTAGAGCAGGGTCCACAAACTTTTTAAACCATGGGCCAGGTCACATTGCCTCAAACTGTTGGAGGGCTGGATTATAACGTGAAAAAAACATGAATGAATTCCATTGCACACTGCACATTTCTCATTTGTAGTGCAAAAAAACACTTAAAACAATACAATAATTAAAATGAAGAAAATTTTTAAGAAATGTAAACTTATTAGTATTTCAATGTTCCCATTTCAATGTGCGGGTCTGCTTTTGACTGATGAGATAGGATTGTTGTTGTTGTTGTTGTGTGCTTTCAAGTCATTTCAGAATTAGGTTGACCCTGAGCCAGGGTCGGGTAAATGACCTTAGTTTGAGGACCCTTGAATTAGAGAGATGGGCTAAAACTAACAAAATGAAGTTTAGCAGGGACAAATGCAGGATACTCCACTTAGACCAGTGGTTCTCAACCCGTGGGTCCCCAGGTGTTTTGGCCTACAACTCCCAGAAATCCCAATCAGTTTACCAGCTGTTAGGATATCTGGGAGTTGTCAGGGAAAACATATGGGGATCCACAGGTTGAAAACTGTTGGATTTCATCCCTGACTGCACAAGTCTCCAGCTCTCAATGGGTAGTTAGGCTAGATCACTGTTTCTCAACCTGGGGGTTGGGAGCCCTGGGGGGGTCGAGAGGGGATATCAGAGGTGTCGTCAAAGACCATCAGAAAACACAGTATTTTCTGGTCATGGGGATTCTGTGTGAGAAATCTGACCCAATTCTATTGTTGGTGAGGTTCAGAATGCTCTTTGATTGTAGGTGAACTATAAATCCTAGCAACTACAACTCCCAAATGTCAAGGTTTGTTTTCCCCAAACTCCACCAGTGCTCACATTTGGGCATATTGATATTTGTGCCAAGTTTGGTTCAGATCCATCATTGTTTGAGTCCACAGTACTCTCTGGATGTGGGTGAACTACAACTCCAAAACCCAAGGTCCTTGCTCATCAAATCCTTCCAGTATTTTCTGTTGGTCATGGGAATTCTGTGTGCCAAGTTTGGTTCAATTCCATCATTGGTGGAGTTCAGAATGCTCTTTGATTGCAGGTTGCATCCCAGCAACTATACCTCCCAAATGATAAAAATCAATCCAGTCCCCTACCCCACCAGTATTCAAATCTGAACGTATCAGGTATTTGTGCCAAATTTGGTCCGGTGAATGAAAATACACTCTGAATATCAGATATTACATTTTAAACAGAGGCTGGATGGCCATCTGCCAGGGGTGCTTTGAATGCAATATCCCTGCTTCTTGGCAGGGGGTTGGACTGGATTGCCCGTGAAGTCTCTTCCAACTCTATGATTCTATGATTCTATAATTCATAACAGTAGCCAAAATTACAGCTACGAAGTAGCAACAAAAATAATTTTATGGTTGGGGGTCTATATCTATATCTATCTATATCTGTATCTATATCTATATCTATCTATCTATTAATATAATAAAAGTCAAAGTTTGTATGCGGCGGACGTGTGGCGGTGTATGTGCCAGCATTCTGATTGGCCAGCCTGAAAGTTCCAAGATTCCGATTGGCTGCCGCTGTACCAAACTTGGCACATAGAGCCCTCATGACCTACTCTACATCCCGATGCTGTTTGGAGGAGGACGGACGATGGATGATGGGACTTGCAGTACCTTCACACACTTCCTGAAACCACAGTGACACTTATCCAAATACCAATAAAGACCAAACTTGGTCCCCATGGCCAACTCAATATTCTGGTGAGGTTTGGGGGAGAACAGAGTATGGATGATGGGACTTCAAGTAACTCCACTCACTTCCCAAGACTTCTGCACCACTCATCTAATGACCAATCAAGACCAAACTTGGAACGCAGAGCTCCCATGACCAACTCTCCATCCTGGAGCAGTTTGCAGGAGGATGGATTACAGATGATGGGACTCGTAGTACCTTCACAAACTTCCTGAGACCACTGTGAGCCATATAAATAACTGATAAAGACCAACCTTGATACACAATTTCTTTCTCAAATAACCCGGGCAGCGCCAGGTCCCCAAGCTAGTTAATATAATAAAATTCAAAGTTTGTATGCGGCGGACGTGTGGCGGTGTATGTGCCAGCATTCCGATTGGCCAGCCTGAAAGTTCCAAGATTCTGATTGGCTGCCACTGTGGTGCTATTTGCATGTGGTCTGTGATTGGCCAGCTTTACAGGAGCCCCCGGTGGAGAAAAGGCTTCATGACAGAAACGGAGACATGAGAGAAGGAAATTTGCATATGGTCTCTGGTTGGCCAGCCTCAATTCTAAGATTCCGAGATGACAAAGAGAGGAAAGGAAAAGGCCAGGGGCTGGGTCAGAAAATTACCAATACAGACCAAACTTGGCACACAGAGCACACATCCTACTGCAGTTTGGAGGAGGATGAACCATGGACGATGCGGCTTGCAGTACCATCACTCACACTCTGAGACCACTGTTAACCTCATCCAATGACTGATCAAGACCAAACTTGGTACATAGACCTCTCATGACCCACTTTACGTCCTGGTGCGGTTTGGCCGGGGATGGACCATGGATTATGGGACTTGCAGTACATTTGCTCAATTCTTGGGAGCACTGCAACCCTCATTCAATTACCGATAAAGACCAATGGCACACGGAATCTCCATGACGCACTCTACATCCTGGTGAAGTTTGTGGGAGGATGCACCATGGACGATGGGACTTGCAATACCTGCACTCCCTTCTTGAGACCATTACAACTGCCAACAATGATGGATCAGGACCACAATTTACACAGGGAGCCTGCATGACCCACTCTACATCCTGGTGCGGTTTGGAAAAAATTGACAATGGATGATGGGACTTGCAGTCACTTCACTCACTTCCTGAGACCACTGAGACCCCCACCAATGACTGATCAAGACCAAACTTGCCACACAGAGTCCTCATGACCCACTCTACATCCTGGTGCACTTTTGAGGAGGACAGACCGTGGATGATGGAACTTCAAGTACCTCCACTCCCTTCCCAAGACTGCTGCAACCCTCATCTAACCTCTGATCAAGACCAAACTTGGCACACAGAGCCCCCATGACCCACTCTACATCCCGATGCTGTTTGGAGGAGGACAGATGATGGATGATGGGACTTCCAGTACCTTCACTTACTTCCTGAAACCACATCGACACTTATCCAAATACCAAAAAGACCAAACTTGGTATAGAGAGCCCGCATGGGCAACTCAATATTCTGGTGAGGTTTGGGGGAGAACAGAGTATGGATGATGGGACTTCAAGTACCTCCACTCACTTCCCAAGACTTCTGCAACACTCATCTAATGACCAATCAAGACCAAACTTGGCACGCAGAGCCCCCATGACCCACTCTCCATCCTGGAGCAGTTTGGAGGAGGATGGACCACAGATGATGGGATTCACAGTACCTTCACTCACTGCGAGCCATATAAATAACTGATAAAGACCACCTTGATACATAATTCCTTTCTCAAATAACCTGGGCAGCGCCGGGTCCCCAAGCTAGTCTATATCTATATCTATATCTATATCTATATCTATATCTATATCTATATCTATATCTATCTATATAATAAAAGAGAGTGTTTGTATGTATGTGGAGGAAGTGTATGTGCCAGCTTTCTGATTGGCTGCCACTGTGGTGCTGTGTGCATATGGTCTATGATTGGCCAGGCTCAACAGGACCCCCTGGTGGAGAAGAGGGTTAATGAGAAAAGCAGGGACATGAGAGAAGGAAAATTACATATGGTCTCCGACTGGCCAGCCTGAATTTTCCAAAATTCTGAGGTGACAAGAGAGGTGGGAAAAAGGCTTTAGGCTGTCAGAAAATTACCAATATATACCAAACTTGGCACACAAAGCCCCCATGACCCACTCTACATCCTACTGCAGTTTGGAGGAGGATGGACCATGGATGATGGGACTAGCAGTACCATCACTCACTTCCTGAGACCTCTGTGAACCTCATCCAATGACTGATCAGGACTAGACTTGGCACACAGAGCCCACAAGACCCACTCTACATCCTGGTGCTGTTTGGAGGAGGATGCACCATGGACGATGGGACTTGCAATACCTGCACTCCCTTCCTGAGACCATTACAACTGCCAACAGTGATGGATCAGGATCACAATTTGCACAGAGCCCGCATGACCCACTTTACATCCTGGTGCGGTTTGGAAAAATTTGGAGATGGATGATGGGACTTGCAGTAACTTCACTCATTTCCTGAGACAACTGAGACCCTCGCCAATGACTGATCAAGACCAAACTTGGCACACAGAGCCCCCATGACCCATTCTACATCCTGGTGCACTTTCAAGGAGGACAGACTATGGATGATGGGACTTCAAGTACCTCCACTCCCTTCCCAAGACTGCTGCAATCCTCATCTCATAACCGATCAAGACCAAACTTGGCACACAGAGCCCCATGACCCACTCTACATCCCGATGCTGTTTGGAGGAGGATGGACCACAGATGATAAATAAAATAAAAATAAATAAATAAATGATGGGACTCACAGTACCTTCACTAACTTCCTGAGACCACTTCAAGCCATATAAATAACTGATAAACACCAACCTTGATACACAATTCCTTTCTCAAATAATCTGGGCAGCGCCAGGTCCCCAAGCTAGTATATAATAAAAGTCAGTGTTTGTATGTGGCGGACAGAGGAAGGATGTAGGGCGGAGGAGTTTGTGGCAGCTTTCTGATTGGCTGCCACTTTCACAGGCCACTGTGACCAACACGGGTGACACACCTCCACCAAACTTGGCATACAGAGCCCCCATGACCCCCTCTATATCTTGCTGCTTCTTGGAGGAGGCTGAACCACGGATTATGGGATTTGTAGTACTTTCAAACAGTTTGGTTCCCATGGACCACTGTGCCCCCAACAAAGACCGATAAAGACCAAACTTGGCACACAGAGCCCCCATGACCCACTGTACATCCTACTGCAGTTTGGAGGAGGGCAGATCATGGATGATGGGACTTGAAGTATCTCCACTCACTTTCCGAGACTGCTGTGACCCACAACAATGACTGAACAAGACCAAACTTGGCACACATTACCCCCATGACACCCTTTACATGCTGGTGCAGTTTGGGGAAGGCTGAACAATGGATGATGGGATTGGTAGTACTTTCAACAGGTATGGTTCCCACGGACCACTGTAGCCCCCAACAAAGACTGATAAAGACCAAACTTGGCACACAGAACCCCCATGACCCACTCTACATCCTACTGCGGTTTGAAGGAAGGCAGACCATGGATGATGGGACTTTAAGTACCTCCACTCGCTTTCCCAGACCACTGCAACCCACAACCATGACTGAACGAGACCAAACTTGGCACACATAACTGTCATGCGATAACATGAATAGCATGCAGATTGACTCTAGCTCAGTAAACTTTGTGCGCGATAAATTGGCTCATAAAAGAAAAACACATGAGACTTCGGCTTAAAGTAGAAAAGAAAAATATTGTAGTATTGGCAGCATACAAAACAAAATAGCAGGATTGCTCTTTCCACAAAAGTAACACAATATCTTCTGAGAGATATCATTACTCAACTGTGATAAGCAGGAATCCTTGTCCTCTTCACATGACTGTGTCTTTGCAGGACATCTGCAGCATAGTCCCCGACTTACACAAGGCAAAGTGACACAAAAACAAAAATGCGCAGAGGCATAGACACACAAATGCATAAAGGCACAATGGCAAAGAAACTAAACACACAGTAGCTATCTTTATACACATGAAAGTAATGCTCTCAATTAGCTCTTCAATTTACTGAAACAGCTGTAGCACAAACAGCCTTGAACCTTACAACAACTTAAAGTTGTAGCACAAACAACATTGATCCTTACAACAACTTAGATAAAGTACGTTGCAACCTCTTAGTAGCAACAATAACCCACATAACACCCTTTACGCCCTGGTGAGGTTTGGGGGAGGGTGGACAAAGGATGATGGGATTTGTAGTACTTTCCAACATTTCAGATCCCACAGACCACTGCGGCCCCCAACAAAGAACAATAAAGAACAGAGTCCCCATGACCCATTCTACATCCTACTGCAGTTTGGAGGAGGATGGCCCATGGATGATGGAACTTGAAGTAACTTCACTCACTTCCCAAGACCACTACGTCCCTTATCCAATGACTGATCAAGACCAAAGTTGGCACTCAGAGCCCCCATGACCCTCTCTACAACCTGGTGCAGATTCGAGGATGGTAATATGAAAATAACTAAATTAACTCAATGTATATATTACAAATACACATATCAAAAAAACTGCCACATTCACATTTAGTAGAAACAACTGGTTCTTCTCTTGAAGTATAAAACAAAGTTTTCGTTTGAGAAAATGTCCTGTTCTTTATTACATATGAATAGACTCCAGTAGTCACATGAATTGACTCCAACCTGCAACCGGTTTCGACTCACAAGAGCCTTCGTCAGGCGGTTGGGTCTACAAACAACACATATCATGAATACACATATACAATTGAACAGTTTGTTATAACAAGTTTGTAAGAATATATACAAACACTCTACTTACTCAAATTATCTATAAAAAAAAAAACTCAACTTTTGAGGTGAGAAATTCACCAACAGTCTTCTGGAGGGGTGGATCCTAAGGGGACATAGATAGTGGCTAAAGGTACATTGTGACATGAATTATAAACCATACATAGAGAAATAATATCTATGAAACAAAAATAATATAATACCCACAGCTATTCTTTGTTGAGCAATACACCCTGCAAGGAGTTTTATTCTGTGGCGAGTATAGGATCAAAATAACTCAACCCATTACAATATAGCAAGTCCATTGGTCAGGTGATAGTGACATCATTATCAGTTCAGAATACATTGGGGTAAAACCTACTCTGTTATAAAAAGCAGTCATATGAATTGGTGTTGTTTAACCCTTTTGGATGTTCTGTTTGCAGGATAAAGATCCAGAAGGATTTCTGTTGTAAAAGTTTAGTTTGGAAGTCAGTGTCTCTGGGTGAAGTAACCACCTACTTGAAATGATTCAGGGCTGTGGTTCAGGTCCACAAAATGCTTATACAGAATGGAATCAGTAGAATGTTTTCTGATTTTACTTTTGTGCTCAATGATCCTGAGCTTGACTTCTCTGCTTGTTTGACCAATGTAAATAAGTGAGCAGGGACAGGTGATTTGACCAATGTTTTTATTTTCAAACTCAAGGCATGGCTATGGGGAGCGCAGTTGCTCCATCCATAGCCAATTTATTCGTGAATGATTTGGAAGTTAAATTTGAATCACGAAAAAAATCCCCTTCACAACTACATGGTAAAATATTGTAGATATATAGATGATTTTTTTTTGATCATGCAGAATGAACAGACAGCTCAGGAATTACTAACATGGGTCAATACCATTCATCCTTACATTAAATTTACAGGCAACATCTATCCCACAGTGTAGCATATCTGGATGTAAAAGTAATGAAAGACAACAACAAGCTGCTAGTTAACAATTATCGCAAACCTTCAGACAGAAATGCATTTCTGCATTACAATAGTTATCACAGCATACCCCTCAAAAATAATCTACCATACGCAGAGATGCTAAGAATCAAACGTAACTGCACCTTACCACAGGACTTCGAACATAACAAGGAAATACTGCAAAATCAATTTAGAGACAAGGGCTATCCTGAAGATGTGATTCATAAGGCTAGTACTAAAGCTTCCAGTGTTCCAAGATCTGCTATACTAGAGGATAAGATCAAACCCAGGGATAACAGAGTAATATGGCCTCTCACTTTGACCAACCTATCTAAACACACTATAAAAACAGTAAAAAAGTACTGGAACTTGGTGAGAGATGTACCAGGTTGGGAGAGACTCCCCCTTATTGCTCATAGGAGAACACAAAACATCAGGGATATTTTGATTCACTCAGATACAGACCCTAAGCCAGTGATCTCTAAACCTATTCTAATAGGAAACTATGCTTGTCATCACTGTTCTATATGTTCACAGTTTGTACAAACTAAGTTCTTTCAGAACCAGCACACTAAAACTCAGTATAGAATCAATCACTTTGCTACCTGCTCCACTGAAGGTGTAGTATATGCCATCACCTCTCCCTGGTCACTTATTTACATTGGTCAAACAAGCAGAGAAGTCAAGCTCAGGATCATTGAGCACAAAAGTAAAATCAGAAAACATTCTACTGATTCCATTCTGTATAAGCATTTTGTGGACCTGAACCACATCCCTGAATCATTTCAAGTACAGATTTTAGAGGTGGTTACTCCACCCAGAGACACTGACTTCAAAACTAAACTTTTACAACGGGAATCCTTCTGGATCATTACCCTGCAAACAGAACATCCAAAAGCGTTAAACAACACCAATTCATATGATTGTTTTTTTAATAAAAGAGTAGGTTTTACCCCAATGTATTCTGAACTGATAATGATGTCACTATCACCTGACCAATGGACTTGCTATATTGTAATGGGTTGAGTTATTTTGATCCTATACTCCACAGAATAAAACTTCGACAAAGTCCCACATGACCTTCTGGCAAACAAACTAGAACCAAGATCTAGCCTACTACCACACGTTATAGATTCCTTGA
This sequence comes from Anolis sagrei, assembly GCF_037176765.1. Taxonomy (NCBI): domain Eukaryota; kingdom Metazoa; phylum Chordata; class Lepidosauria; order Squamata; family Anolidae; genus Anolis; species Anolis sagrei. The sequence goes on from NC_090024.1 coordinate 120,377,974, forward strand.
AAAACCACAGTGACCCAGAGAAATAATTATGCTTTTAAACTTTCAAGATTTTAACTGCTGCATTTCAGTGGCAAGATTCCTGAACGAAGTCTGTAAACTGAATGTTTAGCAAATGTGAAGTTCACATTAACGAAGGATTTGGAAGTCTCGGAGGTTTTGAAAAGTTTCAAACTTTTTTCTGTGAAAATCGGGATTGACTTTAGATCTGAACCACCAGCGCCCCCTACATCCGAAATGAGTTTTGAACCATTTTTTTGGGATCAAACAAGCCTAGTGGGTAGGTAGGATTTCGAGGTTTTAGCAGACCATAATCTAAAGAGTCAATATTATGATGCAGTAACCCAGTCAATGTAATTGTAGACTATTGACAGGAGAGTAGTATCCAGAACAAATAATTTTGCCACTCTGTGTTGCTTTAATCATGTGTCAACTGGAATACTTTGTCCAGTTATAGCCACCATATTTTGTATCTTGTTTACACTGAATGTTGTTAATATAATTGTAATAAAATTATAAATAATAATAAATGGTACACTTGAGTTCACTGAGTTTTCTGTCAGCAATATAGTAATTATTAACTCTGGACCCAGTCCTTCACTCCACTAGTTCTGAAGCATCTACATGTGCATTTTAGATGTGACTTTGCACACAGTAATCATTCATAAAAACTCAGATGAAGAAAAATGGGGATAGGAAGAATATGAAAAAATGGTAGAAAAGTGGTTTTCTCAAGTATTGGGAAAACATGACATGCAGTTTGGGTCTTAATCTACACAAATTCTACACAAAAATATACTCTGAGTTTTGTTATTTTTTGCACAGCCCCCCCCCCCCCCCACAAGTTTCCCCTACAGAAAATATTTTCAGCAGAAAAATACTTCCACTCAGAAAATTCTGTTTTTTGTGTGTAAAATAAATAGTAACTCTCTGTAGTCTAAAACACTGCCAGCTTTGATGACTTTTTCATATTAAAGGGGAAAATGGTAAAATTATTTGTACTAGCCTGAGAGAAAGAAGCTGAGATTTGCATGTCTAATGAAAATGCCAACTGGCCCCCCAGACCCCCAGGGCAATCACTGGCAACAACTTTGAAAACTTGATATTTCTTCCAACAATAATATGAATAACCTTGTATGACCTTTGGAAGTCCCTTGGCACTTTATTAATGACAGCACAGGTCATTAGTTTTCAGAATAGTCTATTTCATTTCCCTGGTGCTTGTATTACTGTTAAAGAGTAACAGCATGCATATTTTACTTCCTAAAAAGGTACGTTTTAAATTTAAATGACTGGAAGCATTTTTCTGCCACAGCATGTGTGATCAGCAGTGCCATATGAACTACACTTGTGCACATATTCATTTTGACCGTTTGCTTTTGGCTTCTTTGGGTGCCCATAATTTTGGAAAACACCTTTTCGAGATTTTTATAGAAAAGCGTGACTTTTCAGAGAAGAGCCAAAAACCCTTTAGAAATGTAATTATGCTAGGCAATGATTTCAGTTGTTGGGCTTTTTTTGTCAGGAGTGACTTGAGAAACTGCAAGTCGCTTCTGGTATGAGAGAATTGGCAGTCTGCAAGGATGTTGACCAGGGGACGCCCAGATGTTTTACCATCCTTGTGGGAGGCTTTTCTCATGTTCCAGCGTGGGGGGCTGGAGCTGACCCAAATGTTATGAAACTTGGTGGGCCAGCAGTGGTAGACGTGTCCTCCAAGTGTGGCCACTTTCCCGATAGCCCTAAAAATGACAGGAATTGGAGCCTGTGAAGCCGCCACCCCCCATTGCCCCCAGTGAGTTGTATGTAGCCTCATTTTCTGGCTGCGGACCAAAAATGTCAATTCAGATGCACACCCATTTTTGGGAGGCACGTGAAAATGGATCCGTGAATCCTCCAAAAACTGGATAGCAGAAATGGCTCGACAATCAGCTGAAATGCACAAACCTAATATGAATCACACCAGCCACATGCTGTGGGGTTTGAAAGCTTTAATATTTGATATTTCCTTTTAACCCCCCCCCCCTATTTTAGACTCATACATGCACTTTAAACTGTAAGTTTAGTTTGTTTTTTAATCTGTCACTTTTATAACATGTTTTTAATCTGTTTTTTTATCTGACCTACTTGGGAACTGCGATTCCCTTCCTTGGGCACCTGTGCCCCATTCTATAGTGTGCTGGTCAAAGACCGTAATAAATCATTGATTGATTGAAAGCCTTAATGGCAGGGAAGCCTGTATATTTGTGGAACCCACTATCGTTGCTAGATACATTTTGGCATAATGGGTTGCAAGATGTACAAACTGCAACATCATTAAAACTTCAATCCAAGTGAATATTGTCCTTATCATTACCAACAGTTGACCAAACAGGCAGAAAGAAGAGATATAGTAGTAATGGGCGATTTCAACTATCCCGATATTTGCTGGAAAGCAAACTCGGCCAAGAGTACAAAGTCCAACAAATTTCTCGCTTGCCTTGCAGACAGTTTCATGGTCCAGAAGGTAGAAGAGGCAACAAGGGGGTCGGCTACTCTCAATCTCATCCTAACAAATGCGGAGGATCTGATCGATGCAGTTGAAGTGGTCAGATCCTTAGGGGCAAGTGACTATGTGCTCCTGCAGTTTGCGGTACAAAGGAAAGCCGAAACGAAGACAAGTCAAACCCGCATTTTGGACTTTAGGAGAGCTGACTTCCAAAAAATGAAGGAAATACAGAACAGCATTCCATGGACACAGACACTAAAAGACAAGGGAGTTACGGATGGATGGGAGTTTTTCAAGAGTGAAATACTCAAGGCTCCATTGCAAACAGTGTCAACAAAGAGAAAAAATAGGACAAGTGCAAAGAAGCCAGAATGGATGTCCAAAGAACAAGACTCAAAAGAGACATGCACAAGAAGTGGAAAAAGGGAGAAATCACCAAAGAAGAATTCAAATAGTGAAATCCTGTAGGGAAAAGGTCCGCAAGGATAAAGCACAAAACGAGCTCAGGCTAGCCAGGGATATTAAAAACAATAAAAAGGGCCTCTTTGAGAAGAAGATGGGGCAATGCTGACAGGGCACCACAATTGAAGAGAGAGATTGACAAGCTGGAATGTATCCAGAGGAGGGCAATTAAAATGATCAAGGGTCTGGAGAACAAGCACTATGAGGAGCAGCTTAACGAGCTGGGCATATTTAGCCTGAAGAAGAGAAGGCTGAGAGGAGACATGATAGCCATGTATAAATATGTGAGAGGAAGTCATAGGGAGGAGGGAGTGACCTTGTTTTATGCTTCCCTGGAGTCTAGGACGCGGAACAATGGCTTCTAACTACAAGAAAGGAGATTCCATCTGAACATTAGGAAGAACTTCCTGACTGTGAGAGCCGTGGAACTCTCTGCCCCGGAGCATGGTGGAAGCTCCTTCTTTGGAGGCTTTTAACCAGAGGCTGGATGGCCATCTGCCAGGGGTGCTTTGAATGCTAATTTCCTGCTTATTTGCAGGGGGTTGGACTGGATGGCCCATAAGGTCTTTTACAACTGTATGATTCTATGATCATCATTATTGTATGTCTTTCTCAGGTCAGTACAGAAACCAAGAAACCTAGTAGGCACCAAACCATACAAGAAAACGGAGCCAAGAAGAATAATAGTTGGTGTCTGGGGGGAGGTGGGTAAACTTAGGCCCCAAAGGTTTACCTTTTCCAATAAAAAAGGGGGCGATTCTTCTGAAAGAAATCAAAAGAAACCATTATCCTAGCTGGGTCACAGTTCCTTGATGCATTATTTAACACTGAAATAAAACCTTAGATTTTCCAAACTAGAACTTCATTTCCGAACCCATATAATTTTGATTTTTATCTCCTCTGCTGCCCATTTTTGAGAGTTTATAAAGCTTCCCTGGCCACAAGAGGGACCTTATGTCCTTAGACTCATCAAAGTTTCCCTTCTCTGTTCTAGATCACACCTGTGCAATGCAGGACAAAAATCTTTACTTTGCGGGAAGGCTAGATGTCATTGATTCTCCCCTGGTGACCTGCCCTTCTTATGAGCAAAGGGGTCCAACTGCTAGCACTTTGGTGGAAAATGTCATAATTGTGGCATAAAAAGACCCATGGAGAGGTATTCTTAGATGGCATGCAGAAATACAAACCATCTTTTAAAGTAGGGGCTGACAACTGTAGTGGATATCAGCCTCCATTTTCTGTATGTAGAATCCTTGGGAGTGGGGCATGGAATGTGAAAAATCTGGGTTATTTCTTTATGGCTTTCCTTATTTGATACATTACATTTGGGCTGTAACTGATTTAGATGGCCAGTTATGGCTTGTGAAACAAGCAATCCAATAGGACTGTGCCTGTGCAATAGCCATGAACTGCAGAACAACAACTTGAAAAGAAAAACCGACTAGGGGAAGACAATTGGTTGAAATGTTTAAGGAAGCCAACATACTCCCTACTCAACCTGCTTCCTCTGCTGACACATTTTTGAACCCTACCCTGAACAGGTTTTGATCTTTGAAGGTGTTGCAAGACTTTTGTTGTTTCAAAACCCTTGCATAATTATGCATCTGAACCAACTTCCCATCAGCAGCCAGAAAAGGAGAGAGTACTGATGCCCTCTCACACTACATAAGTATAGCACTGTGATCCACTTTAGCACTTCTGGCTGTATTGTATGGAAACATAATCTGGAGTAGCATCAGAGCTCTATAGCTGAGAATTATAAATACCTTTCTCTAAATTGCAAATCCCAGGATTCAAGAGGATGGAATCATGGCAGTTCATGCAGAATCATAGAGCTGTGAATATGTACCATGGAAATGCTGCAGGATCGAGGAGCAGCACAGCCAAGCCTTGGAAATCCTTATTCTCTTCCACTTTTATATGTATGTTTAACTGTGCATCTCATTTACTTTAATATCTTTACGTTCTTATGAAAATCTGTGTCTCCTCTTCTTGTATCATAGATCTGTTTGTATAAAAGAGTGGAAGGGTTGGTCTTATGGGACTTCCTGGTGGGTAGTAAAATTGTGAATTTGTGTCTGTTTTCTAGAGTATTTCCAGCATATTTACAGACAATTCCAAGTTACGAACAAAATAGATTCTGTAGTTTTGTTCTTATGTTGATTTTTTATATGCAAGTTGAAACAGGTGCATTTTAAGTGCAACTCCAGCCACACACACACGCACAAAATCTTTAGATAGTAAGAGAGGGATTAACACTCCTGTGATGTTTGCTTTGCTGTCCAGTGCTCCTGTTTGGAAGATTTCACTTCACTTTCTGTCCCTGTAATAATTGGATTTTGGAAAAAAATTGTTTGTTGTGGAAACAAGCAAGGACTGCTGAGATAGCTTCAGTGGAGACACCTTTTCCCCATGATAAGTCTTTCAGGAGTAATTTTCCCTTCCAATGGGTAGATTTCTCTCACTTCCTGTTGTCTCGCCCCTGTTCTTAACTAGGGGTCATTTGTAAGTCGGATGTTTGTAATTCGGGGACTGCCTGTAGTTTCTTCAACATATTTGGGTAGAACTTGGCCAGTATATGATGGCTTCGGTAAAATTTGATGGAAGATTGGTTGTGCATGGCTTTTATACTTCCTCCAACATAAATCCTCTAATTGTTGTTCACATTGGATTCTATCTTAGCATTTCCTTCATAAATTAATAAATGTTAAATCTGGACAATTTACCTATTCTGCCTACATCTGTTTGTTCTTACTTGATATTTATGAGAACATCTGAGGAAGTAGGAAGCAGCAGTAAGACAAATAGTATCATTGAATCCATACCGTTATATGTCGTCCAAAAGCATGAAGCTATCACTAAAGGAATTTGCTTGTTAGGCACACAAGAAATATTATAAAAATGTTTCTTTTCTTTACCCCAATAGCTTTATAGCAACAAAATCAAATGAAAGGAAACAGGGTTGTTGTAGGTTTTTTGGGCTATATGGCCATATTCTAGAAACATTCTCTCCTGATGTTTCGTCTGCATCTATGGCAAACATTCTCAGAGGTTGTGAGGTCAACCTCTGAGGATGCTTGTCATAGATGTAGGCAAAACGTCATGAAAGAATGCTTCTAGAACATGGCCATATAGCTCTAAAAACCTACAACAACCCAGTGATTCTAGCCATGAAAGCCTTCGACAATACATTGAAAGTAAACACTTCAATATTACGTTAATAATAGTGAATACTACGGTTGTCCTATAAAGAATTGGGGAAAGATCCTCCTCATTGTACTTTTAGTGCCTTTCCCCCCAACAGTATACATTCCTTCATAAAAAGATTTTTTTTATCCCAACAACAGTTAACAAAAAACTAGATACAACACAGGAAATAGAAGCTTTGCAGGACAGCCAAAAGCAATAAATAGCTCCCCCAGCTGGTGGTTCAACTGAGCTGTTCCTGCTGATCTTTTGAATGCCATGGTTTTGTTTTGTTGTTGTTTTTTTTAAAAAAAACAAACCCAAACCTCCCATAACACTATGTAACATGATTTTGTTCCTGGGTTATAAAGGTCATTTACTAATTGATTCTATCATAAAAACATGGAAACAGTTTATTAAACGGTAAAAACCTTGCTTTTGGGGAACATCCTGCAGCACATTTTAAAATAATTTTTCAATGAACATCTAAAAGATTTTCAACCAATTCAACATAGTTTGTGGCAACACAAAAATGAAGTTTCTGAAGTATAACTACTACAGTAGAGTCTTGCTTATTCAACATAAATGGGCCGGAAGAATATTGGATAAGTGAAAATGTTGGATAATAAAGAGGAATTAAAGAAAAGCCTATTAAATGTCAAATTGTATTATGATTTTACAAATTAAGCACCAAAACATGTTTTATAATAAATGGACAGAAAAAGCTGTTCAATACATGGTAACGTTATGATTTGCTAATTGCACAGTGGCAGATAGGAAGGTGCTCCAGAGGTTAACCACTACTACCCAGAGAATTATTAGTTGCCCTCTCCCCTTTTCCCACTGCCTTAAGAAAGCTCAAAATATTCTTAAGGTTCCATCTCACCCTGATTATTCTTTTTTTTTTTTTTGAATGATTACGATCTGGCAGATGGTATAGGATGATAAAAACAAGGACAAATAGGCTGAGAGGTAGCTTTTATCCTTGGGCTGTGATGATATCGAATTATATGCTTTCACCCTGATGTGGCATTAGGCATTGTGCAATAGCAATTAGAATGTGGAAGGATGGGTGCTTTGTTTTGTAATTGTAAAAATATAATTAATTGGGAATGACATTTAATTTCATTGTACGATGTACAGTGGCAATTATGTCCTATTCTATTCCATTGTATTCACTATTCACCGGATCAGGCACTTACATTTTCCCCTGGCTACTAAAACAGGGGCATTTGTAAACTGATTGCATTTTTTTCAAACAAGCATATTTATTAGCAAAATATTTAATTTGTTTGTATTTGTAATGGAGTAGAGACAATTCAACTGAGTTCAGCACTGCTGGTTTTCTTACTAGAGAGTTATGTAGTAGAGGGAACCAGTCAGAATTTATATCCACCCAACTGTATTTCCAATTGTGCATGCAATATTTAAATTGCTGAGAAGAATGTGCTGAAATTTAAAAAACTGGCAAAATTTCTTTTAAAATGTTGTCATTGTTTATACAAAAAAAGGACAAAATTAATTTCAATGGCAAGGATCAGAAAACAAAGCGATTGGGGTGTGTTTTTAACTAGCTGAATTTTACTCCAAGCACTTGAGGATGAAGTAAAGGTGCACCTACACTGTAGAAATAATACAGTCAGTGTAACACTATTTTAAATGCTATGGTATCCCGGGAATTTGGTGAGGCACCAGCACTCTCTGGTAGAAAAGGCTAAAAACCTTGTAAAACTACAGTTCCCAGGATTCCATAACATTGAGTTGTGGCAGTTAAAATGATATCAAACTGCATTAATTCTAGTTTAGATGCACCCTGATATTTTTTAAAAGAAGAGGTCAATGTTAGTGAGTTCAGGATATAAATATCAATGTGAAGTCTTTGATGGTAATCCGGTACAGTGCATGAGCTCGGAAAAGGACTCCTCATTCATTGCTATATAATCGTTTATATAACTACTGTTTTTTCAGGCACCCTCCCATCATGGCCAGAGAATAGCAATCCAGAGCAACTAACACAGTTTATTATATTTGAAGTTATTTGACAAAATATTTAAAATGTGCTTTCTCTGTGTGTGTACATGAGGGAGAGAGAGGAAGAGAGCTTTTAATTCCCCAAATAGTAATGCAATGGCACCAAAATTGGCTTTTTGCAGGAAGTATCTGGAAGAGTTGATTCACCCCATTCCCCTCTCCCTGTGTCCTTTTAGGTTTACCTAAAGGTTCACCTGGGCATAGTTCCTAGAAGCCAAGGTTATTGTTTTGTTAATTGTTAAAACAGAAATAAAATTTCCTATTATCTAGCCAGTTCTATTTATTTCCCAAGCTCATGAGAAATAAATAAATCCAGTCTATGTTTGATACAACAAACAACAGAACTTGGTATAATTACTTTAAAAAAAACTAGAGTTTTCTGAAACTCAGAATTGGCATAATTTTCCAAACTCTACTATATAATTACAGGATGCAAGAGAGCCTAGCCAGGAAGACTAAAAAGAGAAAATGACCCGATAGCTATTCTAAGAATTAGCTTTTGTGATGAGATCATAATGTTTTAACCAATAATTGTTGTGATGGTGTATAGTGCTTGAATTTAATTTTAATTTCAGAATAGAATATGGAAAATCAGCTCCAGCAGGATCAATCCTAGTTAATACCTGGAAAAGTACTACATTAATGAATATCCATGTGCTTTAAGCTATATTTCAAAGGAAGGAAACTGACAAACAATCTCTAAGTATTCCTTGCCTAAGAAAACCCTATGAAATTCATGGGATCTCCATCAGTTAGCAGTTGATTTTTAGGGACATTTTAGAGCTGTTCAGCTGTTCACACTCTGCCCCAATGCCCAAGGTGACCAGGCTGGAGGTTGAGAAAGCACGCCTCTCCTATTGAGGCATGGCACTTTGCTGAAGACACTGGAAAATCAACAGACTGCCACTGACCAGTGGTAGATCAGTAGAGTCGAATGAGTTCCCAGAATAGTAGTGGTTATTGGCTTGAAATGGCCTGTCCAAGCTTCACTGGGATCAACTGCAGACACGTCTTGCTTCCGAGATTCTCTGGTGGTCTCTGATATCAAATAGCTCCCTTTCCTAAGGCAAAGGGATGGGCAAAATGGTTGATACAAACCAGAAAGGGTTTTCTTAAACTCCACCCTCATAAAGCTAATATAAAAGTGACTACTCTAAAACTATGGATGAGGAAGCCTGACAAAAGGAACTGGAACTTATACAGTTCCAGCACATGGGCCTAACAACAGAAGCTCACTTCATTCTGCAGATTCAAACCACCAACCATTCAAACCATCAGCAAGTTCTGCAGCTTAATGGTTTAACTCCCTGCACCACCGCGGCCCCTAGTGGCTAAATAGTAAAGGTAAAAGCGTCCACTTGACAGTATGTCTAATCATGTCCAACTCTGGAGGGTGGTGCTCATCTCAATTTCTAAGCTGAAGAACTGGCATTGTCCGTAGATGCCTCCTAAGTCATGTGGCCAGCATGACTGCATGGAGTGCCGTTACTTTTCCACCGAAGAGGTATTTATTAATCTACTCACATTTGCAGGTTTTCGAACTGCTATGTTGACAGAAGCTGGGGCTAACAGCGGGCTCTCACCCCACTCCCTGGATTCAAACCACCAACCTTTCGGTCAGGTGACTCAAGGCAACTTACAACCCGGCAGCCATTTGATGCTGTAATAATCTCTATATATAAAAATGCTCTGTGCATAATGAGTACCTTAAAAACAAAAGAACCAATGAATGAGATCACACCAAATTTGGCAACAAAATGTCTCACTACACAAGGAGTGACCATCACTCAAAAAATATGATTTTGTCATTTGGTAGTTGTAGTTGCTGGGATTTATAGTTCACCTACAATCAAAGAGCATTCTGAACTCCAGCAATGATGGAATTGAACCAATCTTGGGACACAGAACTCCCATGACCAACAGAAAACACTAGAAGGGTCTGGTGGGCATTGACCTTGAGTTTTGGAATTGTAGTTCACCTACATCTAGAGAGCGCTGTGGACTCAAACAATGATGGATCTGGACCAAACTTGGCACAGACATTCCATATGCCCAAATATAAACACAGATGGGGTTTGGGGAAAATAGACCTTGACATTTGGGAGTTGTAGTCACTGGGATTCACAGTAAACATACAATCAAAGAGCATTCTGAACCTCACGAATGACAGAATCTAGGTAAATTTCCCATACAGAACCCCCATGACCAGCAAAAAATACTTAAGGCCATCCAATCCAACTCCCTTCATCAGGGCAAGAAAACGTAATCAAAGTCCTCCTGACAAAGAGCCATCCAGCCATCAATATAGATAGATATGATTCACACACACAGAGATATAGTATCATAGATTTGAAAGGGACCCTTAAAGAAGGACAATGGTATGTTGCATGTTCCAGGGTGGGCAAACCAGCCACATCAACACTGACAAAGAAACAGCAAAAATACTGTTTACCCACAAGCATAAAGAAATTACATATATTAGAAACCAACACTTCCTCATTACTTTATATTCCAGAGCCCAGAATGGGCCACAGCAAAGCGTGGCAGGGGGGCAGCTAGTATACAATATAAAATGTAAAACATTTAAAATAAATTTATAAAATCCATACAATAAAACCATTTAAAAACATATATAACCAATGCCTTCACTGTTCATCTTGTCCAAAAACACCATCTGAGCCATTCCACAATTCAGTCCACATAGCTCGTGTTTGTCTATTGCACTTTGAAAAGCCAGTTTCTTTACTTTCCTCTTGAAAGTCAGGGGAGAGGGGGCCAGTCTAATATCCCTAGGGAGGGAGTTCAACAGCTGAGGGGCCACCACTGAGAAGGCCCTGTCTCTTGTCCCCGCCAGATGTGCCTGCGAAGATGGGACTGAGAGCAGGACCTCCCCAGCCGATCTTAAGTTCCTAAATGGTTCATAGGGAGATATATGTTTGGACAGATAAGCTGGCTGCAACCATTTAGGGCTTTATAAGCTAAATCCAGCACTTTGAATAATGCCTGGAAGCAAACTGGTAGCCAATTGAGCTGACACAGCGGAGGAGTTGTATGTTCCCTGGGGCTGCTCAAGTGAGCAACCTGGCTGCCACCCGCTGGACCATTTGAAGCTTCTGAACAGTCTTCAAAGGCAACCACACATAGAGTGCGTTACAGTACTCAGTGCGGGATGTAACCAGAGCATGGACTACCGTGGCTAAGTCAGACTTCCCAAGTTCTGCAGTTCAGCAGTTTAACCTGCTGCACCACCAGGAAAATAGTAGTAAAGTGTAAATGATAAACCCAGGAAAGAATAGTACATATTCTCTTGGAAAAATGCTATCCTATGTTTGAATACGCCAGAACAACACAGCTTCTAATGAACACCTTAATTTTGCTTTTAGAAATTGTAAATATTTATGGGTTTCCTGCGGAAAAGCATACATGTCTAACATTCTGCATTTCCTCTAGATTAGTAAAGGACAATTAGCTCTGTTATTAACTTTTCAGACTCCTGTGGTATTTAGCACATAATGAATGTAAATAGCTGGAAGCCAAAATTCTCAGAAACAATAAAAATGGTTATATTATGAGTTTAGTCCAAAGTTGGAAAAGGGAGAAAGGAAAAAAAATCATATGTTAAGTATTTTAAGGACATAGGGGGAAAGCCAGTGTAGGGAAAGTTTCCTTGAAAAATAGCTATGAATAACAATCACCAACCCATATTCTCTACCTTTCAGCACAGATCAACTCAAACACAAACTTTAGTCATGGCTGATTTCCTACCTCTCCTGTCTTATGAGACTAGCATCCCATATTAGGCTGGTTCCCTGTGGTATTATCCAGGTCTGCAAGCACTTCATTCACTTTGTGTGAGAAGGATACTGAGTTTTACACAACAGCACAATATGATAAGTGACAATGTTATATTGATCATTGGTTATAGTAGTACCAGTGAGAGTTCTCATTATAGCCCTCTTGGATACTGGTTATGCTGGCTGAGATTTGTGAGTATTCAAAAGATCTGGAGGAGCAAAAGCTGAGAAACATGGATTTCACAATTCCATGGTGATCTTTCTTATATATGCATTATCTATTCCAATAGGAAGTAGCTCTCCAAAGTCTTGCTATTCAGCATTCTATGAAGTGAATAAGCTTACAGTGCTTATAGTGTTTTCACACATTTTGGCACAAGTCATTGGGTTCCAGGTAATCAGTTGATGAAATATCACATCATGTCTTCTCATATGTGAATCTGCCACAAATAAGCACCTGGATCTAAAAGTCAGAATCAGAATTATGTGTATGGTCTAATATGTGTCGGCATTGAATGTTTGCCGTTTATATGTTGTGCTCCACCCTAAGTCCCCTTCAGGATGAGAAGGGAAGAATATAAATGCTTTAAATAAATAAAAAAAAATACTATTTATAAAATCTACTGTAAAAGCACTTGCATAAAAAGGGTATCAAATAATAAAGGACATTACATTCTAGCAAAACTGTATAGCTTCATTTGTTTATTTGGGGCGGGGGAGCATCATCCCTCACAACAATACGGATGGGAAAAATAATTTATTTATTTACTACATTAATATACCGCCCCTCTGAGCCCACAGGCAACTCGGAGAGGTTTACAGTCAATATCAAAGAAATAAAATACAATTTAAAAACAATCAATTTAAATATAAAACCAAGTAAAACCAATCAATATCAATAAAAACATATATCAATTTGAGTCTCCTAGTTAAAAGCGTTATCCAATAACATCGTCGAGCCATTTTTTTCTATGTCTGTTATATTGTGTCTGCAAACGCTTGCTCAAAGAGCCACATCTTGATCTGTTTTCGAAATGTTAAAAAGGAAGGGGCCGATCTAATATCCCTAGGGAGGGTGTTCCATAGCCGAGGGGCCACCACTGTGAAGGCCCTGTCTCTCGTCCCTGCCAACCGTACTTGTGATGAAGGCGGGATTGAGAGCAGGACCTCTCCAGACGATCTTAAAGTCCTGGAGGCTTCATAAGGGGAGATGCATTCAGACAGGTAAGTTGGGCCAGAACTGTTTAGGGTTTTATAGGCTAAAGCCAGCACTTTGAATTGTGCCCGGTAGCAGACTGGCAGCCAGTGGAGCTGGCGCAACAGAGGAGTTGTGTACTCCCTGTGTGCTGCTCCCATTAGCAACATGGCTGACACTCGCTGGACCATCTGGAGCTTCCAGACAGTCTTCAAAGGCAACCCCATATGTTGAGAAACCCTGATAAGAGGAATCATGGACTGACTAGAACCTTCAGTTTGAAACTTATTCTGGATAAAATTTGTATGTTGTAGTTTTCCTCAGAAAAAAAAAAACTCTGTGTGAGAATCAACATTTTATGTGTGGAAAATTCTGCAAAGTAGCTTTTAAAAAATGCTTGGTTTTTAAAAACATTCTCTCAGTTGGGGGGGGGGTATACCTGAATTTAGTTGTTAATAAAATCAAGAAGAAACCTAGTGAAAACTTGTCAATAGTCCCTGATCACACCACAGTTCTGTTGCTTGAGCTTTGTGATGAGCCAAAATCTGCTTCAGTGTCAGATCTCCAACTCTTCTCCATCCCCCCGTCCACTAATTTAAACACTTTAAAATATTTTCACCTAAACTTTGTGAAATGCTTTGAGAGATGTGATAGTGTGGGTAAAACCCCTGTGCCGCCAGGACTGAAGGACAGGTTATAGGTTCTAATCCAGGGAGAGGTGGATGAGCTCCCTCTATCAGCTCCAGCTCTTCATATGGGGACATGAGAGAAGCCTCCCACAAGGATAATAAAAACATCAAATCATCTGGGCGTCCTCTGGGCAACGTCCTTGCAGACAGCCAATTCTCCCACATCAGAAGCAACTTACAGTTTCTCAAGTCGCTCCTGACAAAAAAACCCAAAAACCATTCCAGTTAATTGTCCCTTCACTGATAGTGCAAATGAAAAACATAAAAAAATCAGTAAGATCAAGATTATGGCAACCAGAATGATTGATAACTGGCAATATTAGAGGTAAAGATGAAGTACTTTGTCCACATAATGAGAAGACAGGGAAGCTTGGAGAAGGCAATGATGCTGGAGAAAATGGAAAGAGAAAGGAAGAGGGGCAGGATGGAGGGATGGTATCCCTGAAGTGGCTGGCTTGACTTCGAAGGAACTCAGGGTGGCCATGGCCAACAGGGAGCTCTGGTGTCGGTTGGTCCATGAGGTCACGAGGAGTCAGAAGTGACTGAACGAATAAACACAGCTTTCTACAATTAAATCCTTATGAAGTATACATAGATTGTAGCATAACATTTGATGTTAAATTATCTGTCTATGTATATAATGGAATATAGGTGGCTTGTACACATGCCTAAACTTTTACCAGCAGGATGAAGGCAGATGTTTCATGAGTTTTATCTGGCCTTGGTCAATATAACTAAATCTGACACTCAAGGGAAATAAATACAGATTTTGGCACTCTCTTCAAATTTATATGGGAATTCATTTTCCACTAAAAAGGAAAAAGAGGGGAAGGATCACCATCCCCCTCCTATCTCAATTTACCTTTAGGTATCAATGTATACCAATCAATGCAAGAGGGTGTGCTACAGAATTTGAAGTGGCACGAATAGAGGGCGAATGGGAGAAAAGTGCCAAGAGGAAGGCTTGTCAAGCCAACCCTGACCAGGACCGCTTTCCACCTGGAAACTGATGTCATCACTGTGGGAGAACATGCAGATCGAGAATAGGATTCCACAGCCACCTACAAACCCACCGCCAAGACACTAGACTTAGAGAACGATCATCCTCAGGCTACAAGGGATCGCCTAAGTAAGTAAGAGGGTGTGATATGTTTTCATCAAGAAGGAAGAGGAAGATGGCAGGTTTTTAAATACCACCAGGAAATAGAAAAATTTACTAGTAATGTAAGAATTTTAAGAAACAATTTTAAATCAATTAAATGTTGTCTTTTGGGCATTCAAATATATTTTCCTGTTGCTGGGAAGATGTTGTTGTTTAATCATTGAGTTGCTTCCGACTCTTCATGACCAGCCCACACCAGAGGCTTTGACAAGGTCCCCCATGACCTTCTGGCAATCAGTTAGGTGGATCTGTAATTGGTTAAGCGAACGAACCCAGAGGGTGCTCACCAATACTTCCTCTTCATCCAGGAAAGAAGTGACAAGTGGACTGCCGCAGGGTTCCGTCCTGGGCCCGGTCCTGTTCAACATCTTTATTAAGGACTTAGATGAAGGGTTAGAAGGCATGATCATCAAGTTTGCAGACAACACCAAATTGGGAGGGACAGCCAGTACTCCAGAAGACAGAAGCGGAATTCAAAACAATCTTAACAGATTAGAGAGATGATTGGCCAAAAACTAACAAACTGAATTTCAATGGGGACAAATGCAAGATACTCCACTTTGGCAGAAAAAAATGAAATGCAAAGATACAGAATGGGGGACACATGGCTCGAGAAAAAGATGTTGGAGTCCTCATGGACGACAAGTTAAACATGACCCAACAATGTGATGCGGCAGCAAAAAAAGCCAATGGGATTTTAGCCTGCATCAATAAGAGTATAGTGTCTAGATCCAGGGAAGTCATGCTACCCCTCTATTCTGCCTTGGGCAGACCACACCTGGAATATTGTGTCCAAATCTGGGCACCACAATTGAAAGGAAATGCTGACAAGCTGGAATGTGTCCAGAGGAGGGCAACTAAAATGATCAAGGGTCTGGAGAACAAGCCCTATAAGGAGTGGCTTAAAGAGTTGGGCATGTTTAGCCTGAAGAAGAGAAGGGAGACAATATAGCCATGTATAAATATGTGAGAGGAAGTCATAGGGAGGAGGGAGCAAGCTTGTTTTCTGCTTCCCTGGAGACTAGGACTTGGACCAATGGTTTCAAACTATAAGAAAGGGGATTCTATCTGAACATGAGGAAGAACTTCCTGACTGTTAGAGCTGTTCAGCAGTGGAACTCTGCCCTGGAGTGTGGTGGAGGCTCCTTCTATGGAGGCTTTTAAACAGGCTGGATGGCCATCTGTCGGGGGTGCTTTGAATGCGATTTTCCTGCTTCTTAGCAGAGAGTTGGACTGGATGGCCCACAAGGTCTTTTCCAACTCTATGATTCTATGATTCTATTGTCTTCTCCAAGCTTTGCTGTCTTCTCATTATGTGGCCACTTTATCTTTGCCTCTAATATCCTTCTCTCCAGTGAGCAGTCAAGCTTTATTTCCTGGGGTACGGACTGGTTTGATCTTCTTGTGGTCCAAGGCACTCTCAGAATTTTCCTCCGGGAAATCTCTAGCAAACATCTCCAGGGAAGATCACTGCATTGAATCATTGGGGACTAACAATGTAAGTGAAGAGGCATGCATTTATGGGCATTTCCAGGTATGACTGGTGTCTTTTCCTCCTTTGAAAAAAAAATGATGAAATTGTGACTTTCATCTGAATAACAAAAGATAGAATGTAACAGCAACAACAGGAAATAATTTACTTTAGATTGACAGGAAGAATTCCTGAGCAAGTTTATTCTTGCAACATAGCAAGGCATCTCTAGATAGTATTCTTAAAAAGTTCAGGAGCTACAATTTTCTTTTGGACCCTAAGTGACCCACATTTTTGATAATGCAACTGTAATTAATGAATTGCAATGGATGCACAACCCAACTGTAAAGCATACATTAACAATACATAAACAAATAATTGTGTGCAAAGGTGAACACACAATGAGTAAAACGCCAGGCAGTGAATCAATATCTGTTATTACGCAACAGATGCCAGTCTATAAAAAACCACACAGGAAATTTACCCATAGATATGTGTTTGGTAATAATATGTGCAGTATCCAAAAAGGAAACTCATCATTATAGACTGGGCTAAACCGCAAGACAAGGAAAATCTAAAGCTACAATTCACTCTCATTAGATCTGGTTCCTGTTTCAGACTCTACATGGAAAATCCCTTTTTTCTAAATGCAACTGAATTTAAAAAGAGATGGAAGCATTGTGAAGGTCACCTTTTGAAGAATTTTGAATGACATTTGCCAAATCCATTTGTGTTAGCTTGACAACCCATTCTCGGGAGTCTGAATTATTTCCAGAAATAATTTAGATTTCTTTGTCTCTATTGTCATCCCCATTACTACCTCAATTTTAATCTGGAGAGTGGGATTTAGTGATTAGACTGCTGGACGATGACTCTGGAAACCAGGGTTTTAATCCCCCACTTGGCCATGGAATCTCTGAGAAAGTCAGAGTTTCCATTGGGAAACTCTGAGAAAGTCACACATTTTTAGTTTCAGAGTTCAACGCTGGCAAAGCTCCCCCTAAACAAATCTTGCCAAGAAAAGCCCATGATAGTGTTTCCTTAGGATCAGCAGAGATGACTTGAAGGCACATATAAAACAATATTAATTTCATTTTCCTTCATTTTATCTTCAAAATAATTCCATGAGCTGACAGAATATGTCAAATATGAGCTTACAGAATATGTCAACCCTGGTCAAAGGCACATCGTAGATTAGTACTAGAGTACTAGAGAAGCCCACAAAGACTTAAGTGGAAGGGGGATATTTCAAGAACATGGATAAGTGAAACATGGATTTTGAGTCTGTTCATACTTTAACTTGTGCCTACTCTTTCTTCTGTAAAAAATGAAATTCCAGTTTTTCTGCAGGTAAGTAATTCTTGATGACCACATTCACAGTTATTTCTATGACCTTATCACATTAGGAAATACCCACATTTTGGGTATTTTGATTGAGAATGATTTCAAACGAGTCCCATCACATGACATTTGCCCATCCTGTCAGTATTCCATCGGAATCCATCTGCAAAAAATCACAGAAACAGATTATTTGCAAACTGAATTCTTATCATGTTTTTTGAAATACTATGGATTCTTCCTTTGCTGTATGAATCCCATCATCAACAATACTTTTTAAAAGTTCATAGAGTGGTGCAGGGGGTGTTTTTTTTTTAATGTGTTGGGGAATCAGAGCTGTTAGGTCCAAAAATAACCCTTAGTGTTCTGTCGCCACTGGGTCCGAACAAAATGTCTTTATTCTATAGAACGCACACTTTAAACCCAGTGGGAAGCTGGGGTGCCCGAAGAGAGATTGTTAGAGACTTCCAAACTTTAGAGTCTTTAAAAGTACAACAAAGTCTTTATTAAGGAACAAATCTTCAAACAAAACTTCACGGCTTTACTATTCAAGTCTTTAAGAGACTGGCACTAACTTGGTTTGACTGTACTATCTCATAAGGAAGAACTCTTTATAATCCCTCCCAGGCCGTCCATCACCTAGGCCTCGCTGGTCTGGGTAATACTGCCGATCCCCAAATGCGTCTGGAAACCGAGTAACCTACCAGACGAAGCTATTTTTATTTATTTATTTATTTGGGGTTCTTGTACCCCGCCCTTCTCACCCCGAAGGGGACCCAGGGCGGCTTACAGCTGCAAGGCGCACTTAGACGCCTGCTACACAAACAATCATCACAAAAAATATAACAGTACAAATTCCCACAATTCAACATTATCCAATAAAATCAGTAAAATGATAAAATCAGTAAAAACAATACAAACCTGGAACTTCCTCCTACCCATCAGTGTACAATTAACTCAAAGATCTGTTTTGGTTCCATTTCGACAATCCTGCCGATCTCACACATCTGATTGTCTTATTTGGTTGTCATTGTCTAATTGCCTGGTTGCCCAAAGGCCTGGTTCCACAGCCATGTCTTCACCCTCCTCCTGAAGGAGAGGAGGGTTGGTGCTGTTCTGATTTCCCCCGGGAGTGAATTCCACAGGTGGGGGGCCACCACTGAGAAGGCTCTGCTTCTCGTCCCCACCAGCCTCACTTGTGAGAGTGGTGGGGTCAAGAGCAGGGCCTCCCCAGATGATCTCAAACTCCGAGGTGGGACGTAGAGGGAGATACGTTCGGACAGATACACTGGACCAGAACCGTATAGGGTTTTGTAGGTTAAGACCAGCACCTTGAATTGTGCTCGGAATTGAACCTAGAAGATGTTTAGCTGGAATTCTGTGGTTCTGCAGTGATGTCCTGTGGAAACTTCAGGGCTGTTTTCCCCTCTGGTGCTGTGAGGCTGAGAGGCTGTGAGCTCTCAGCCAGAGCCTTTGGGACCTTTTCCTTCTGTTTCCCTGGAACTGGATGGTCAGTGGATGACCCCTGGATGGTCGCTGGATGGACCCCAGATGGCTGTTTCTATTTCCCCGGAAGGTTTGAGGAATGAAGCCTTTCTACGGGACTAGCTGATCTGCGTCCTATAGACTGGCTTCCTTGTGTGACTGAAAATAGGCCCCTTCCCTCCAAAAGGCAAAAAGGGGGCGGGACCAGGGATCCTAACTATAACTGGCAGGTGGCTTACCCTATAAATGCAAATTATAACAGGAAACCCCCTGCTGCAAAATCCCAAGCATGGGTTTGCACACAAACATATAAACACAGCAAATAAATCTGTAGCTCCTGGAACAGCTGTTCCAGAACACTTAGTTAGGGTGCTTCTACCAAAATATAGCAGAGTACCAGAACATGAGTCCACAACCCGCAAAAGGTTCCATGTGATGAGCAGAAATAGCCTTTATCCTTTTAGGATGGCCAACAATTGTGGAGTCCATCTTAGGTTTCAAAACTTTTTTTTCTGGAAAAAGGATAGAAAAGTCCTTTTTCCATAAAGAAGCTAACTAACCTATTTTAACTTTATCTTCTGACAGAAACAGAAGGTAAAAGGCTAGTGTTGATTTATTTTGTCTTTAAAAGGGCTAAAATGCATCCTCACAATGAGAATAGAAGCAAGGAAGAAGTAGGCCTGACTGCATGGCCTAACTCAGAGGAAAGACTATCCTAACAGGAGGTTCCTCACAGAATTCCATTTGCTACATGATCAAAAGGGGAGGAGACAGAGGCAAGCAGGAAAGCAGGAAACAAGACTCTCTAGGCATGTGGGGGAAGGAAGGGATTCCCTAAGCTTAGCTCTGTCTCTGGTAACTGGAAACTTCTCTTCGAGGACTGGAAACTTGAATCAACCAAAGACTTGAACAGTGCAGGGGTGAATCCAACAGAATGGATTGGGAGGAGCCAGCCTTTTATGATGTGATGAGTCAAAGCACAGTATTTTCAGATCATAAGGATCATAATAATCGGGTGTGATGAGGAGAGTATGCATCCCATTTCAATACAGAATGCATTCAGTCCTAAAAAATATGGGATGCATACTGATATAAACAGATTATATCCCAATATGACAAGGTCTCTAGTTTGTCCTCACTTTCACTCCCTCTTTCCCCTTCTCTTTCTCTTTTTTTGGGAGAAACCTCAAAAATTCAGAGAATCTGTTAATAAGATACAGCTGTTAACCAAACATGTCTAGCATTGCCCTAAGACACCCACAGAGCAATTAATTAAGAAAAAACTTTATCTGTGCAGGCAGGAGTGGCTCGTTCATTACGTGAAGTAAGCGGTCGCAGAACACTTTTTTTTGCCAGGGGCACAGAGGCGCCTCTGTAAATGTCCCTCAACCGCCACTTGAGAAGCGCCCCCTCAGCTCACAACAGCCCTAGCAGTCCGAGGGGAGCCTCAGCTTTCTTGCCTCGCTGCCAGGCGATCCTCTTCCGAAAGGGGCCGGGCCCTTGAGCCTCGCCTAGCCCCTCTCGTTCCTGCTCCACCCGGCCACCGGGTGCGCAAGCAGAGCCGGCACTCAATCGTTCGATCGATCGTTCGATCCCTTCCCCATGACCGGCTCCCTTTCCCGATCCCCCGGCACTCCACCCGCCTCCAGACCTTCCGGCTGGAGGTATCTCCCATCTCCGCTCCCTCCTTTGTTTTTGCACCTACCTTCAGGAAAGGTGGGCATCTCCACCTCTCTCTCTCTCTCTCTCTCTCTCTGTCCCAATGGCTGAGGAGAAAGTCAGAAGAAGAGGTGACTTTTGGTGCACACGCCGGGGTCTTCAGGCATGCCTCCGGACCCAAAGCGGGCCAGGCAAGGGAGCAAGTGTGGCAAGTGTAGTTACTGGGATGTATAGTTCACCTACAATCAAAGAGCATTCTGAACTCCACCAATGATGGAATTGAACCATGATGAACAGAAAATAGATATCAATGATTGGTTGGGGTGGGGCGCCAAAATACTGTTTGCTTACCATTGAAAATTACCTAGGGCCGCCCCTGTGTGCAGGGAAAGTCTTCACCTGTTCTATTTTGTTATGTCAGGAGCAGGAGATCATCTTTAGACAAGATCAGTGCTATTACTCCCGGAAGCAAAAATTTCCTCCGGATGAAGTTCTTATTATGCAATTGCCTTGCCTCATTTACAGAACTGCATAGGGGACCCAGAAAGGACATTTTCAATATGTGAACCTTTCACGGCCTCATCTTTCTGTTTTCTTACCATGAAAATTCAGTTAAGAAGCAAATGGTGGAACATCTATCTGGTGAACTCAGAGCCTTCCAAATGAATGTATCCTAAGTTTCCTTGTGTTCAGTAGTCCTTATTCTCAGACTTAACTGCCTTTGTAGTAGAAGCTGAAAGTATCACGTTGGGGAAAGAAGACAAAAAAAGTTACTGTTTGCTGTCATTTATGCCTGCAAATATTTTCTCTTTTTTTGAAGGGTGCTTTTCTACCTGTGGACTTCAAACAAAGGAATACTCAGTCTGGGATCATTTGCAAGAAGTTTCCATATGAAAATACTGAATTCCTTTAAAGGCTGTATCTGAGTACGACATGCATGCAAAATTATTATTCTATTTAAAAATCCAAGAAAGGTGTGGGGGACAACCTAGCTAGTACATGTCACCAATGGTGTAGTGATAAATAGTAAAATACGGGTCGCTATGACAATTTCAGAGAGAATCCAAATGTTCAAGTTTTTTGTGAAGCCCTCTCCCCATACTTTGGAGTAGAAGAAGGAAAAGCTCACAACAACACATAATTGCTGGGAAAATCCATTTCCTCTCCATTTACTGGAGGATTCCAGTTAAGCTAAGTATACAAGGTGTGGCAGATCATATCATATCTGCTGCAATCAGAAAGTTCTTGTATCAACTCATCAAGCCATGACTTCATTACATATAGCAGCAATCATAGGACTTGCAGTCACACCAACAGATTTGTTAGGTTTTCTGAAAAGTTAAGACATTTCTGAAATATCACCAAACTAGAGATGGTTCCCTTTGGAAAATTTCTACAGCTATCCCTGTCCATTTACTTGGGCCAGGGGCACAGAACCCTCATGAATGTGGGTAAACTTCACATAAAAATATCATTTTACCCGTCAACATCTCTCTAGGAATTTCTAAGCCCTTCAGTGTGACTCTACAGTCAACTTCCACCAGAGGTTAATAATGAAATCACACTGGAGGATTTACAAATGCTTAGAGAAGTATTCTTTCTAGAAGTCTCCAGGTCCTCCAGCACAATTCTACAGAGTCACACATATTAAGCAAATCCATGAATAACCAAATCTGAAAAGGGACACTTGCAAATATGGAGGTATTTGTTTATTTATTTTCTATAGGCCATAAGGCCTACAGTGGTGTGGAAAAGGATGAGTTCTAATTGGCAATCAAATACTAGGAGAATCTTACAACATTTGCTAAACATTTGGGCACATCTTGGTACTGCTTTTCATGCACAAAAGCGTCTGGACACTGCTTTGTTGTAGCTGGTGAACTTCTAGCTCTCATAAGGGTTTCCAAACAAAGTTGTTAACACAGGAGAGATTAACCATTCTTTGCAATCATTCATGGCAATTAGCATTCTTACAAGAATAAATGCATATCCATGCACACTATTTAGTGAGCTGGGAGAGAAAGGGTTTTAATATTCAGATACAATACTATTTGTGCCTGAATATTCTTTATAAAGAACAGATTAAAGCACCCTGGAATCCAGTTTTTGTAAAGAGTACAGTATTGCATACTTTAACATTTCCTTCCCCCCCCCCCCCCGAAAATTTCAACCACAATTGACACCATAAAATGACAGCCTGCCTCCTAGTGGCGTCTTAGGACATATTGTTCCATTTGTATTCACATTCCAAAAATCAAACCTTGGCATCTTCCACACCTAAAGAACATTTTATAAAACAAGCTATTATATAATTCAGCAAAGGGTTTGGAAAAGTACAGACAGAAGAAAACAAAACCTTCTATTTCCCACTCCATACCCATGGTATTAAAAAAGATGACTCTTAGCCATCACAATGACACAAGGAAATGAGAAATAGAAGAAAATCTGAAAAAATGTCGAGTCATACTATGGAAAGTTTTAGGTCAACTCTCAAGAATTGTGAGCTACCGACTGCACGTTGCAAAACATCTGAAGAAACTAACAAAATTGCAACAGCAATATAAAAGGTTTTTTTTTAAATAATTTCACTGGCAAAAACACACCTTTTCCAATTTCATCACAATCCTGATACACTTCCAGTA